>NW_015505285.1:1228971-1305925 GCF_001515645.1 Sinocyclocheilus grahami | reverse complement strand
GAGATTTACTACTAATCACAGAACCGGCTTTACTGACGAGATAAGCATGAAAATCGCATTCGATATTTTGCACAGCCCTATCATCAACTAATCCTGGAAAAATGTTTTAACGGTTTCAATGACGATAAATGTTTCTTGAGCACCAAATCAGCGTATTAGAATGATTTCTGAAGGATCATGTGAAGACTGGAGTATCGGCTGCTGAAAATGCAGTTTTGCGATCACTGGAATAAACGGCAGATATAAAATATACTAAAATAGAAAACTGTAATTGTAAATTGCAGATATAATTCACAATGTAACCATTCTTACTGTACTTTTGATCAAATAAATATAGCCTTGGTGAGCTTAAGAGACTTCAAACATCAAAACAATCTCACCGACCCCAAATGTACTGTGTGTGTGACTACACGGAATGTGATCTGGTTATACTTTTTGTCTTTCTGGATTAGGGAGCCATTTCGGGTGCATTCTTCCCAAACTATTTCTCTCAGGGAGAGATTGATGAGCAGCTGGCATCTAAGGAACTTTCTGGAAACGATCCAAAGACCACCATTATGGTACCAGTGTCTCCAGTTACAAAAGTCTGTCAAAAAACTACTGTCATTGTGGAGCAATAGTTTCAAATGAATTTTGTAGAGCAATTTGGATTAAAAAAAAAATTTGTATAGCTAGCTAGATGAATAACACAACTGGTTTAATGCAACAGATTTTGAAGGTAACTTTAAGGTAGTAGCATTTTAAAGGCGCCCCCTTTAGAACCAGAACTGGTACCTCAGACTTGCAATGAATTGACCAATTATTTGTGTACTTGTGTAGATTATGTCTCTGGCCTAATGCCTTTTCTCTCTCTCAGATTAGGAATTTGCCTCCATTTGCATTCCTGTGCTATAAGCAGCTGCAGTCACTGTTCCGTCAATGTGGACAGGTCAAATCAATCTGTTTCGATGGATCCAGGTAACTTACATAAACGCAGTGTGCTTTGTATGAAAGTCTGTTTTTGCCACAGAATAATTAAAACACTTAACTTTTTATCTTGTAATTCTGAATTTATATCATAATATAATTTCAATTTTGACTTAACATTTTAAAATTCAGATTTTTATTTCCTGGAACATCAAGTTTATCTTGCAGTTCAGTCTTTCTTTCTTTTGCATATCACTAAGTTTTCTGGCAGAGATAAGGCAAATGATAACATTGCAATTCAAGACTAGTGGAGTCACGATTTGTTATTGATGTAATATTGTTTGCCAAAGAAATCACTTGGGTGCATTGGGCGTGCAATATTGTAATTTGTGATATCATGCCTTAATAGGAATGTGAAATGGAATATTCCTATTAAAGCATTTCTTGAACTAAATATGCATTTTGTAATACAAACAAGTCCTTTCATCAACAAAATTAGGTGCCTCTTAAAAGAGATACTGTATATACTTTTATCAAAATAAAGCTTTCTTAGGGAAAAAAAAGTCAGTGTTGCAAAATGTTAACTCAGAGTTGTAAGATATACAGTATACTGTTGGAGCAGCCGGGCACGTAACCGTTTTAAGACGCTCACGAGCAGCCGCTCTGCCATTGTGTCCCTTTATTCCATTCTGCACGGCGTCATGCGTGTTGACCTGCACATCTCTACGGAGGCGGGCGATGTCAGTGTGGCAGACCTTCTGGTGCAGGAGGGATACGCCTGTCACGTACCTGAAAGCTTTGAGAGTCAGGTAACCATGCCGCCACCACCACAGTAATGTCCACCTGACAAGTTTTCTTGAATTAATTTTAGGGATGCACCGATATGAAAATTTTGGCCGATACCAATAACCGATAATCCTTTATTTTTGAAAGCCGATAACCGATATGTTGGCTGATAAATCTATATCCAAATTTTTATATACTTTTTGAGAGCCTGATTACAAAAAAGGTCTCATCATTAAAAACCACATCCCGAACACTTCAACATAAGCAGCCTAGTTTGAACGGTGTATGTTTTAAAAATAATTTTACTCTCCCATTACCAAATTTAGTCATAAAGTCTTACAAATAAAATAATGCATAAATAATGCAAACAAGTCATTGGACATCATTACACGTGTAAAGAATCAAAATGAATGCGCCATAGATCAATAAAACGGAATAGCCTCTGCACGGACAATAATTAAATGATTTTAATTACTAAACCATATTGCTGATGAAAATAATAACAGAAAAATACAAGTGGTTGTTATTATTAATAATAATAATAACAATGATTTAGAAAAAGTAACAAATTAATACCACTGTTTTAAACAGCAGCCGTTTGAGCTGCGCGTGCTGAAACTGAAGAGCTGAATGAATACGGTAAACTGAAGCGTTTTGCTGGCAGCTTATTTAACTCAAGGAAATGCATCCTGAGATATATACTTTTATCAAAATAAAGCTTTCTTAGGAAAAAAAAAAGTCAGTGTTGCAAAATGTTAACTCAGAGTTGTAAGATATACAGTATACTCGAAATTGCGAGCAATAAAGTCAGATTTGTGTAATAAACTTGCAATTTTAAGTCAGAATTATGAGATGTTTACTTGCAATTCTGAGAAAAAAAAGTCAGAATTGTGAGGAGAAACCTCCAATTACAAGATGTAAACTCAGGATTATGAGACAAAACGTTGCAAATTATTTTTATTTTTTTTTGCAGAGCGTATGTTGTGTTTTATCGCTCTTGTGTGAGGGAGACGGGTGTATTACCTGAGGTCTTGTTGGCACTGCTGCGAGCACGACAAACTCCAGCGCTCCAGCTGCAGGTGCACCACGCAGACGAGGTGGAGGCCCGCGCTAAAGGAAAGCCCATCACACACCTACGTTACACAAGGTAGCCGCAAGTCCACAATACACATAGACCTTATCAAAGATGCATGAAGTTTTCAAACAAAAACCTCACTTTCAGGGTTAATGTGGATGTTCAGAGCCATGCTGTGTCTCCTGTTGGAGTTCTGAGCAGCACTGTAAATCCAGAGAAACTTCCATCCAGCAGGGATTTTATCATTAACATCACAGAGGTGAAGACTAACTTCATTTTGTTTTTAAAAGATTTTAAAGGCTTTTAGAGAAATGTAGCCTAATTATGAGCAGTGTGCAGGTCATTAATGTGTATAATTGTTTGTAGGTGATCGATGTAGGCCATTTTTGGGGCTTTCGGACAGATGAGAGCAGCGTAGAGAAACAGTGTCAGTTAACAGCAGCCCTAAACATAAGAGATCTGAGACCTGTATCTGTCTCTCTCTATCCAAACCTGCTGTGTGTGGCCCCCTTCAAAGATGGACAGCAAATGGCCAAATACTATAGAGCCAAAGTACTGCACATCCTTGGCAGCAATGTAGAGGTACATGCCACACGCACACACACGTATGCACGATCACAATGTTCCAATGCAGAACAAAACAGTCATATCTTACCGGTTTTACTGGTGCTCTGTGCGGGCTGGGCTGGAACTCCGTTTCCCAAAATGCAATGCTGCCTGAACATGACATTGAGCTTGCCTTTGATGTCAAGTTTGATTTTGAGGACATCACAGAGGTATGTTTTGGTGTGTATGTGTGATATTATGCATTCAGAGGTCAGTTTTGCATGTCAGGCTTTACCTGTATAAGTAAGCAGGCTCTTAGCTAGAGTAGGTTGCATCATAAAATGTCTAGATTATGCAGTTTTAACAAATGATGTGTATGTGTAGATAAATGCTTTGAGAGGCACAGTGAACAAGCTGGTGTGTGACGGACCAAATGGCCTGACAAACCTGAGTCCTGACAAGATCAGCAGCCTTCAGGAGGAGGCCCGGGAACGACTTGTTGGGTACTCGATCACCATCCACCCTCCTCCGGAGACATTCGAGAGTCTCCATGACATGGGAATACTAACCTAGAAACATCTGTGATTCTTTCTCTTTAGACTGTTCATTAAAAACCCTCCCAGACCAGAGTGTACACCTGTGTACTATGAGAAATTCAAGAAATGGAACCAGGTATAAATCATCCATTCCTAAAGTCTTTATTTCTTAAAGCTCTTATTAGAATGAGTTCACTGGGTTCTTTACCATGTGTGTCATCAGGTGGATCGCTCCCAGCAGATGGAGCTGCAGGAGAAGGATGATGGGAAATCCAAAGGTGTGCTATTTCAGCTGCATCCAATCACCTTACTGAACATGTGAGGAGCATCATACACAAGATAATCTAGTCTCCTAGTATTGCAAAAGAGATATTGTGGGATTTTCAGTTTTAGAAGTTGAACACTGAACATCGTACAAAGTTGGACAGAGTTTAGTACAGCTGGAGCTCTGCAGTCTGACAATCAGGTGCCCTAGAGAAGGACCACAAAGCTTGTCTTTTAAACACCTACATGTATCCCTACAGTTCTGCAAAAAATTACAGTTACACATTTAATAACATTTTCAAATTATCATTGTGCTCGAATACACTGAAAAGAACAAAAAAAAAATCCACAATTCAACTCGCTATTAAGTATGTCTGTACACAGAGCCACTCTACAAGTGACAGTGAATTGAAGCGATTAATTGACATGACAGCAGAAGATTATATGACAGGCATGATTTTCATTTTCGTGTCACATTTTACAGCAGGAAATATGCACTGCAAAATAAAGCAGAGAGGAAGAGCACTGCAGCGATAGCAAATATTTACTCAAGACTGGACTTCATGCATTTAAATCAGAAGCAATGGAAGAGAGAAGCACTGTGTGTGTGTCCCTCTGGTGTACCTATAGCTCTACAATCGCCCACAAGGTGTCATTTATGTGAATCAGTGTTAGTTACTTATGCAGGGCAACAGTGGGAGTGTAGGGAGGGGTTATTGGTGCCGTTAACTAACTTGATGTTTTCTTTTTATTATTCTTTGAGGTGACTTTGGCCTCCTGTGTAGTTGGGATCCTTCAGTGCTGGCAAAGTTGTAGATTTTACTGGCTATAGTGTTTACTTATACAGAAGCAAAGAGTTTATTCCTTCTTTTTAGCCCCAGGAACCTTTTCTCTAATCCTGAAAAGCAAACAGAAAATTAAGCAGGTTAATAAGTAAAAAAATAAATAATAGAATTTCAATCATATCTATACAGAACTCACTTTCCCATTATCGCGTTAACCTGGGTGCGCACCAGTCCTAAGTACTGATCAATCTGTGTCTGAAAGGGAGAAAATGAGTGTGAGGATTCACCATACACACTATGGATGTCAAAAGAAAATCATTCGCAATGGAAGGTTGTTTCTGCCAAAAAAAGGATTGGATATAATTATCTTTTATTTTGTGGCAGAATAAAAAAAAAAAGACAAGATATTAACTCTAAATTGCGAGAAAAAAGTCAGAAGTGTGAGGGTTTTTTTAATCCAGTGGTGGAAACAAGTTTCCATAATTCACTACTTTTAGTTTTTTTTACTAACTGTACTTGAATAATTTATTGGATTGTTTACTTGATTCTGAATTATAGGAATAACTTCAAAATGAAAGTTGTAATCTATTGTAGCTTTTTTTTTTTTTTTTAAATAAAGTTGAATGTTTAATAGCATATTATCACTCAAAATTGATATTGAGTATCATGAAATTTCACTGTTATAGGAATCAATATCCTCAGTTCTGATATTGTGGCAAAACATGGACCCTAAAAAAAAGATGGTTGTGGGGAATGGGAAAACATTACCTGGTACTTCTCGTAAACCAGTGGCATGGTAAACATGGAAACCACCGCTAAAGAGAGAAAGACCAAGGAGAGATACAGTCAGGACAACTGAGCAGCGCTCCCAGAATGCTGTGTGATGTCACTTGATTACAGTTGTTTGAAATGATAACACCCTGACCTACAGCAGTGTGTGTGTTTGACAAGGAATTTTAAAAGGCGTGTGTACTTCAGATTTGGATGGAAATCCGACAGCAAATGCACAGCACAATAAAAACTGTTAAACATTTCTTAAATCATTTCTTCATTAAGAATCAGCACTGATATAGGAGAAAGGTTATCAACTTTTCATTTAAAATTCCAACTAGCTGACTCCATCCACTGGTTTAGAGCAGGAAAAATGTGTACTGTGTATAATAATTGTAATAATGTTTCCTTCTGTATATTTGATCAAATAAATGCAGCCTTGGCGAGCTTAAGTGACTTTTACAAAACATTTTAAAATCTTACCAACCCTAAACGTTTAAATGGTAGTGTGTGTTTGGCTGTTTTCTTACCCAGAATCAACAGGGTCAGGCCATTAAACAGAGCTCCAACATAGGTCAACAACCACATCAACACTGCAAACTAAACACACACATATAATGTCAAATTATCTTCACAGCTTTTAAATCTTTTAAATGAACACTCAGTAACTCTTCCCACTGTCTAACAAAATTAACAGCACTTATCTTTAAAATGATGTAAACCTACATGAGTTGAAGACTGCAATCATATTACTGGCCTAAAACGGCTGCTTTATTCTACATTGGGTGGACGCCACTCATGGTTTAAAATCACATGAGCCGAATGCAACCTCAAAAATGATTGGCCACTTTTGGTTCCAAAATATGCCTACAAATAGTTATTTCCTGTAACTGAAATCTTTTGTGTAATACTTCATGCCAATAGATTTCAAGACTACTGTTCAACCAGTGAAACAGAATTAGAGAGTGCACCTTTAATACTAAAGGTTATCACGAGTTTGGCTTTCACATTGAAATTGCATAAGTATCACAGAAAATTAGGGAATGAAATACTCAGGAATGGAATGTTCATCAGCTAGCATGTTTTCACCTTTATGGAATCGACCAGATCCTGAACCAGGAACAGCCTGCGAAGCTCCTTCATGGTGAAGTTGATGTACAGCTGGGTCTTATCCACATACTTACTGATCTGATCTGCAGACAGAGCGATCTCCACCTCCAGATAAGCCCTGAAAAGAGAGAAGCCATGAGAGTGAATGAACAGATTCATTGCTCAATACGTACAGAGGCGAAAGACACAAACTGAGTGTCGGACTAACTTTAAGGGGTGGCCCTCATCGGTTTTTTGCACTGCCTGCAGGACTGATTTGTAGACTCGGAAACTGATGGTGGCGGAGAGGACAGCCAGAGCGAGATATGCTATGACACTCACCACGCTGAACTGGGTTAAAGAGAACAGCAGCAGCAACAGGCTGCCGAACACCAGCCCGGACTGCTTCACATTCCGCCAATGTAACAGATCTACCACTGAAGAGGGGGAGAAAAACAAGTAGAAGTGTGATCAGAACAAGAACCATGTCCGTTCTTATGTACGTTTGTGCACAAATTTTACTGTGAGAAATTACAGCATGAACCTGATTGGTCAGCATCAAATCTACACAATCACAGGTTGCAAGTCTCTCTACACTTGTTCTACTTGATTTGCTCTGTAAAACATTATTCACGTAGCCGTCACAATTGAGCAGCTGTTTAGTATTTGTTACACTTATGTAATAGCCATTTACTCATCACTACTAAAAGAAGGTCTCATTCACTATATATGTACATGAAATAGGACATTCCTGAAGAATCAACCTTTATTTCTATAGCACTTTATACAATATAGATTGTGTAAAAGCGGCTTCACAGAGATAAACAGGAAATAACAGAAGCCATTATGAAAACTCTGCTAAGAAGATTTAGGTTCTGCTGTAAAGCAGCTCTCAAAGACAATAGTGTGTTAGTTCAGATCAATAACAGTTAATCGATCAGCTATAGGCAGCAGTGTTATTCATCTCAAATCAGTTCAGTGTTGATTTAATTTAAGTTTAATACCAGTGATTCAGCTATAAAGCAGCTCTACAGAAAAAATAATGCCACTATCCAGCTTAATTCAGTTCAAGTTTTGGCAGTCAGTGTGGTCATATAGATAAATTACTTTAAAGTTAAGTGTCTTTCAGAACCCAACTAAGCAAGCCAGAAGGCGACAGTGGAACCCTATCAGAAATTTCATTTAGTTTTATTCATTTCAATAATTGTGACTTTTACAGGTCTGGAAATAAATTTTTTTAATTCTCTTTTGAAGTTTTTTCTTGACTATTCATCATGCATTTTCCATAAAGAGAAAATGTGTAACCTTGAGGCTATATGTTTACACCTGTCTACCTCCCACAGCACCTGTTGTCAACTTATCTAACCCTAACCATCTGTGTGCACACTCATAATTTAATTATTGCTGTTGGGTAAGACAGTACAAATAGTCACGTTATCAGAAGTGCTGTAATATAATGACCACACATAAAGTGAGCTATGAGCCTTCACCATACTTGGATAAACTTCTAGAAATATAGCAGTGGAATGGAAAGATGCAAGGTTACAACTTTTATATTGCAGGTTTGGTTTTGGCAAGTGCTTGAGTATATTCACGTCAAATGGAACTGATAAAAGGCAAAACTTTAGGTTACTACCGTAACCCCGGTTCTCTGATAACATGTTCCCATAGTGAGATACCGAACAAATGTTAAAAAGAGAACCTAGTCTATGGTGAAATTATCACTCTATATAGGGGAGATACATTTATTTCTACAGCGTCACTATAGACGTGTACCATCTTAAATTACAGTGGTAATCCCCCTTGGCGCAACCTAATGTTAAGTGTCTTGCTCAAGGATCACCCCTTGCAGTTCAAACCTTTTGGTTACTGGCCCCCAACATGCATCTCACAATCATTTAGATACAAAACTGTACAACTACCTTTCAAACCTACAAAGTAGTCCCACTGTTCTCCAGGAGCAAGTCATTTACCAAGTACTGGGAGCATGCAGCATATGCATTAAACAGATTAAAACCAAGCACACTCAATGACCAAATATAACTTACAAAACACAAAACAAATGCTCTTTCCTGCTCTAAGAGCCTATCCTTACTTCAAACATTCTGGAGCTTGTATTTGCTATTGATGTGAATCTGACTGATGATGAAGAAATAACATCTTCTACTACTTATCTGACATGCTGCTTTCCGTATAATATTTAGCAGGCAAATATCAGTGTGGTAATCATTACAGTCCAGGATGCTGATTGATCAATATAGTCTCTTATAGAAGCCTCTTATCCTCATCAAAGCTGCATTTATTTGATCAAAAACAAAGTACAAACGGTAATATTATGAAATATATTATAGAAATATTTTTTGGGGAAGTCGTGGTCTAATGGTTAGAGAGTCGTCTCGTAACCCAAAGGTTGCGGGTTCGAGTCTCGTTCCGGCAGGGATTGTACAGCGCTCTCTCCCACCTTCAATACCACGACTGAGGTGCCCTTGAGCAAGGCACTGAACCCCCAACTGCTCCCCGGGCGCCGCAGCATAAATGGCTGCCCACTGCTCCCACTGTGTGTGTTCACAGTGTGTGTGTGTGCACTTTGGATGGGATAAATGCAGAGCACTAATCCGAGTATGGGTCACCATACGTCGCGTCACTTTAGAAAAGATCACAATTTAAAATACCAGTTTTTTAATTTTAATGGATTTTCAAAACGTAACTTCTTCCTGAGATGGCAAAGCTGAATTTTCAGCGGCCATAACTTCAATATTCATTGTTACATGATCCTTCAGAAATCATTCTAATATGCTGATTCACTGCTTTGCTGTTCAAGAAGCATTATGATCTAAGTTTAAAACAGTTACTGCTTAATATGTTTTGTGTATTTATTTCAGTGTTCTTTGATGAATAGCAAGTTTTATTTGAAACAGAAGACTTTTGTAACATTGTTTTTTATTGTCACTTTTGATCAACAATGCATATTGCTAAATAAAATGACCCATTTCTTAAATCTTACTAACCCCAAACTTTTGAACGGTATAGTGTATATCGCAAAAGCTATGAACCATCTGTTTGGTCAGCATTGACCTGTTAATTTTGACCCATCAATTTGGTCACCCAAAGATAATTTCTTTGCATTCTTGTACGCAAGTTCTTTCAAATTATTATGATACTTCACAACCAAGCAAGTGTGTAAGATGGTTGACAGGTTTCAAGCACTGTAAACTAGCCTAGGTCTTTCTTCTCTAACTGCTGAAGGAAAACACATTCCACCTTTCCATCACCTTTCCAGCCAGATATCACAAAGACAACACAAGTAGAACTTGTTGCCATGAGAACCAGCAGATTGAGATCTCTGAATCATCTCTTCAGTCTCTGCGGCAAGCGAGAGCTCCCTGTAACTTCTGTATGTTTTCTTTTTTTAGCATCTGCATTTTTACACCTTTTGCTGCTGCTTCAGAAGAAACCGTTACACACTCACAGAAGCTGGTCTGTCACACTCTAGCGTGTGCATGACATCTGTAGTCCCCTGTGTGATTCTCCCATCAGTCCCGCTGGGCTAAATTTAGCCTGGCAAAGCTTAGAGGAGGGCAGAAATATCGGCCATTTTTATCTCGAGATTTTTGCTCGAGCTTAAGTTCAAGATGAATTGCAGACTTCATATTCGACTGATAGTTAAACACACTGACAATTATTCTTAATAACTTCTGATGGTCTCTAATCAATACTAATGTAAAACAAAAAATACAATAACATAACTATTAAACTATAACCTTTGATGATGATACTTGCCTGCTCTGACAAATCCTTCAGTTAACCGACTCTCTAAATAGAACAAGAATAAAAATAGCAGCATTCACACTCTTTTTCCTAACACACACCTTTAAGTATTTACTTAACTAAAGCACTGATATAAGACTATTGTTTAAGGATATCCAGTAGTTAGCTGACTTAACATGGGCTATAAAATCACATATGGACACTACAGCACCACTAAATTCATATCCATCCATCAAAACCAGTTACATCTGTAGTTAATTCCATCACTATAAACAATAGTCTTAGAGATCCCTGATTTTTATTCTAAAACACCAAAGCTAGCAGAAGACAGAGAGAGCTACTGACCTGAACCACCCATGACTCAGACAGCACGAAAGAGAGAGAGAGAGAGAGACAGTGAGTGGGAACGCACACAAAAGGGGAGAGAGAGAAAGGCAGAGAATGAGAGGGAGGGGGACCGGCTCATACTACCATTGGCTAATAATGGACACACACACACACACACACATTCATACATACAGGGTGACAAATAGCCCAGACTGAAACACAAACACAGTCAAAATTCACAATTATGTGTGACCCTTTTGCAGAACCTAATTAATCCACCTTGTTTCAAACGTCCTATGTGGCGAGTGTGTGTGAGAAGAGAAAGAAAGGGGGCAGCAGCGGTTGCCATAGATACAGTGTTCCAGTTTCCTTTACACACATTGCTTAGGGGGCCAGCTTGAAATAAGATGGTGGTGGTGGTGGGGGGGTAATTGTGTGCGTGTGTGCTGGTGTTTAAATGTCGGAGTGTAATTATAGCATCAGAGATGCACATCCAGCTTGACAACCAGGCTAACATTATATCACTTCCTGAATGAAAGGTCATTGCCACGGGCAAAGGCCTATATGGAATATGGAAGTTAAATTCTAGAAGTAAAAATCAGATTAATTTTTTCCATAGGGGTTTTGATTTTTATGGATAACTTAAAACAGACTTAATAAAAACAGACTGACTGTGAGCTACAAGGTTGTTAATCAATGGCATATGCCACTAGCTGGGATTATTTCAACTTTTAAAAAAAATAATTGTGTTCAACATCACAAATCCTGGTGAAACACATTACCCATGGTTCTGCAAAAAAATGGCATCAAATTAGAAAATCAAAACAAGTTGCAAAACTTAAAGCACTGTAAATTATCTAGCTAATCTCACTACACTCTCAAACTACTTAAATGTTTGAATATGTATGCACATTTCGCAACAGTTGCAAAGTATGTTGTTTCTAGATATGCAATCAACATCTTTAAATCAATATTTCTCCATATTTTGTGTTTATTTTCATTACATTCCCAATTTGTATTTATTTTAATCATATTTGCAATGCTCCATGGGATTCTAGTTCATTCTCTCATTAAAGTTGTTAAGCACAGTCTTGTACATTTAACTTTTTATATTAAAATAATGTTTTCCTTCAAATAAAATGTTGTAATATTGTGATTCACCTTGTAGCTGTTTGGTTTGATTCATGGCTTATAACTTTTAATTAAAGACTTTTTTTAAATCCCTAAGGCAAAAATTAATGGGAACCAAGGAAGCTGAAAAACTTTGGGACTGAAAGCCTGAAGGTTCAATCAAAATGGTTGAATAACTTAATATACTGTTGTAGCGCATCATAAAAAGATTTTAATAAGTTTTAATAAGCTAGCAAAATGCTAAGCTAGTACACAAAGCTATGAAATGCATCCTGGACCAGAAAGGGAGCATGTGTGACTGCCTTAAAACCTTCTCTGCACTTCTGACCTTCACAATGCCCAAGCATGGTGAGTTACTGCACTATATTCCCATTGGACACTTTATTTTTGACTTTCCATGTACATTTTTACTCCCTGTCTGTCTTTGTTTACCTTGCCACCACAATTACAAATTAAAATGAAATGTCATTGTATGACTTTATTCTGCAGAACACAAAATAAGATATTTTGAAGAATGCTGGAAACCAATATTTTGGTTACCATTGACTTTCACAGTTTTGAAAAAAAAATTCTTCTTATGCTCTAAAGTAAGAATGTCATGCTGGTTTGTAGCAACACAAGGGTAAGTAAATAATGACAGAATTTTCTGTTTTTGGCTGAATCTCTTCAAAACAAGTTAACAGAGCCTTAGTCTTCCCTGAATCAACATGAATGCTGTTTTTGTCACATTTTGTGCCAGTTTAAGTTTTAATTAGGGTTGGTAGTAGCTTATCGGTTAATGATCTGTGCTGCTGACACAAAAATCTCAAAAATAGGTGACCCAGGCGCCAGAGTTACTGCAATCACAATCCTGGTACTCATACATTGTGCTCCTAATAAAGACCCCATACAACACACACACAATCCTGGAAATTCCAGCGCTAAACAGGAAATGGAATCCAGCCCCACCAAACGATACAAATATAATTGAAATCTGGAGGGAATATATGTTCTTAATATTCACTGATTGGTTACGCATAACAGGGAAAGGGTGTGTCAAGCTAATTTGAGGCAGAAAAATACCTCTATATTTATAGACACAAATAACTAAATATTGATAATGAATTGAAAATGCACATTTCCATTCAAAGGTCTACTAAACTAAACTCCAGTATCTCAAATCATGCATAATTCAGGTAAATCTACCACTTCATATTTTACATATACTGTGCTCGCTTTTGTAAAATGTAATCAGGAAGAATATTCTGTCCTGGCTTTAGAACCCCTGTTGTTTTATCCATTATTTAGCACATTAGAGCAATTCTTTTATTTACTTACTTTTATTTAATTACTTGATACAGACAAATGTATATGGATGAGTTCAAATAAAACACTTCCTTCAGGCCTGTGAGTGTTTTAAAAATACAGCACTGAATGTTTTATATATTTATGAGTTGCTTTATGCATGTCTCTGTGTGTGTGAGAATGCAGTAAGATGGGTCTAGACTCTAGAGAGTTTATGAATCATCAAAAAACAAGAAATTATTTCATAGTGATGTCATACGATCATGGAGGGAAAATGTTATGTCATACAAATAGCATAAATATAGAGACTAAACTGAGTAGAGTAAAAATGTATGTTTGTGCTGTTAAATGATTATGAGTAGAATTTCTAAATTGTTTAAACGCATAATGCTAGGAATAGATTTAAGATATATCTACTATGCATTAGTTTAAAAGGCCCTAAACATATCCAAGTAGGCACCAGAATATAATAGAAATCCTCATGTGGACTCTTTTTTTTCACTTGGCCCATGCCAAAACAACCACCCTGAATACTCTAGCAACGTCCTAGAAACCATTAAGAATGCCTTATACCGAGAATATTGTCAGGCCAATTATAATGTTGTGAATTTTGCATCTAGTTACAGACAGTAGTTTCAGCAAACACAACCATACACAAATACTGTAGCTTTACAAACACAGACTGTCAACACTCACACAATGCAGTCCCCATAAATGGAGTGCCTGCACTCCCTCCCATCACCATTTATCTAGGTGGACATTTAAAATGTGCCTGCCAATGTACTAGAATAGCCTAGAGAATTCTGTTAGTTTTTCTTTTAAAAATATCCTAGCTCACAATTTCTTACTCTTGCATGGAGGCTCTTTCGTTCTCCATGTATCATGGATGCCTGTTGAAGAGAATGATGTAATCAGGATGGGTGTGACCTGGTTGCTATAGCGACAGTCTCATCCAGAGCTGCTGTAACCGCGAATGAAGATAAAAACAGCCTCAACTCCGTTCCGTGGCAAACGGAGCCTAATCTAACGACACAGCGGGGTTACCATATCAGCATTACTATGAAGCAGACAGACCACCTGCCATCCCTCATCCCAATACAGATGCCTCTCCCCTCTTCTCTTTGTCCCACCGGCGCAGAGACAGAGGCTTCATGTAAAACGCAAAACCTAATACACGCTCAAATATACAGCATAAAACACACAAGACGTTGTAAAATGAGTACCATAAAACACGGTTTTATACAGACAAACACGAAATCTGTACCCTGCCCTCTCCAGCTGCTCCAGGTGCACTCTTTCTTCCCTTTATCCATTTCTGTCGTTTCTCTCGCTGCTGTCGTCTTTCTCTTTTCCCTTTCGCAGATCTTATATCTTCCCGAGACCCACTATCTCAAGCGTCCAAACAGCATGAATGGCCAGAAAGGAGAGAAGAGAGCAGAGGAGAGACAAGCTAATGCTACTCAGTGAGGAAACGGAGAAAGAGAAAGAGAGGGAGAGTTGCTGCTCTGCTGGATGAAACAGCAAACACTGCAGCCTCCACCGCAGAGAGCGGAGCGAACCATATGCAACGCCCGGGGCGTGATGGGGGGGATTCAGATCAAAGAGGCCCCACCCTAACAAAGCTAATACATAAACATTAGCGAGGTGCGTACGACTTCATGCGGTGCTGCGTAGACCGATCGGCGGCTGACTTGAAGCAGTGCATGCCGGTTAGAAATTTTGTCCGACTTGAACCGGCGCCACGTTACTGTCACGTGTAGCATCAAAGTTTCAAGAGCAGCCGGCTGACTCAGCTTTTTCAGAGCAGGCTTGTTTGAGATGAGCAAAATCTGCTCAGAACCAATCACCGCGAGTTATGACCGACTTGCTCTGATGTCATGCTGACATGTGCCAAAAAACTCTCAGGACGGCTAGGCAGCTGTGTCGGATTGTGCAGTCGAGCGCAGTTGCTCTCCACCGACTGCGCTTATCAAAAGCATGATGGGAAACGATCATAGACTTTATAAAAACATGGATGTATTATCCGTGACGTCACCCGTAGGTTTCAGAAGAGCGTTTTTGAAGCTCAAAGTGGGCAGAGCCTGTCATCGCCATCTTGGCAGCACGTCACAGCGCGTCACTCCCGGATAATCGAAAATGGGCAAAGAGGCGGAAGCTGGTTGCTGAAACCACGCCCACCTAGCTCGCCGGTGACAGCAGCGGCAATCCACCTGTCACTCAAGTGGCCACGCCCTTAATTATGCAGAACTTTAAGGCTTAATATAATTTAAACGGATGAGTTATAAAAAAATTCACCCCCTCACAGTTGTCATGAAGGCCAAAATTAGCTATATAGACCAACACCACTTTTTGTACCAGGCTGTAAACATATTTTTTTCTGCTGTAAAGTTGGGCATTTTAACATGGGGAGTCTATGGGACTAGTCTCGCGTAGCCAGACCTTCAGACTGACGGCTGAAGGTCTGGAATTCATGGCAGCTTTCATTGGTCAAGGCCCGCCCATGAGGTCGTTTGATCGACATGTCAAACAACCAATCACAGTTCATTTCGTTTCAGCGTCACGTTTCGGGGCGTGGAAATGTCGCCACAATAACAGACCGGTGTGTAAAACTCTTGGATGTATTTTAAAGATTCTATGCCGCGAACTTGAAATATTTCAAATACTTCTGAGAGTCCAGCATTTAGTTGATCCTGATAAGCACTCATCGTCACAGTTGTAAACACGACGGCTTTCTTCTTTCGTCAGGGGGTTTGGCGCCATGGCATCTTTGTTTCCAGGCGGAACGTTAAAGAACGCGACACACACGTCTCCCGGAAATCCTGTATAATTCAACCAATCCGATGACCACTTCAAAACTCCTGAAGTGTTTCCACTTTTGTGTGCCGTATGCATCAGACGTTCAGCCAAAGGTCCGTGGGCGTGACGTCTGAGGCTGAGACTACTATGGCACTGACTCCCTTTTGGAGCCAGGCGAGGCGCATCTCAAACAAGCCTAGCGACTGCAGGAGCGCTGATGACAACACAGCTGTTTTATGATTGGCCAAATTCACCACCTGACAACAATTACGTGTGTTCCTAACATCTTCAATTCTAATACTGCTCACAAATCTGTTTTCATAACAGTAAAATAATAACAAAACATACTTAGTCACTGATTCAGAAGCGCCTTCTTTGTTTGCGTGCACATTTGGGCGGCATTATGCTAATATTTCCACATAGTGACGTAGACATGTGGGGGCGTGTTAGAACGAGCCGTTTTAGGTTGGTGTGGCTGACTCTGAACTTTTATAAAGAATATCTCTTTGGATTTGAGACTTTAGTCTTTGCAACTTTACAGATCTTCTTTATGCACCAAGAGCTTGTAACACTCCAAAGAGAAAGGAAAACTTGAAATCGCATCATATGTTGAACTTTATTCATGAACAGCTGGCGCTGTATTAAGCAGTTTATTAAAAGTGTTTCTGTTGCTCATGAAAACGTTTCAGAAACGTCTGTGTATTTGACAAATATTGCATTTAATTCACTTCATCTGTGATACGAGTATACAAACACAGCGCGAGCGTCATTACCGGGAGCAGAAAGTGTCCGACTTGAAGTCTCCACTTTCAATTCCGCCCCAGACTGCAAGCGGCTACTCTCGCCGATCAGTCTGCGCAGCGCTGCATGAAGTCGAACGCACCTATTGTTGTCGGTTCAAAATGAGCGGAGTCTGCTAGGTTTTTATCTTGCTTTTTTATTTTACTGCATTCACACTTTAAAAGAATAGCAGGCTAACATATGTGGAAATAAATATCCTTATATTATCCTTATCCTTATAACGGAGTAACGCATATTAATTCAAAATTATAATGAAAATTATAGTGACATATTATTAATATTCTCATTGCAGAGAAACAGAGACTAAACAAACAGAGAAACATAGAAACAAAAAGCAAAAGAATAAAGCAAAATAAAATAAAAATATTTTAATATAAATATTTTAATACAAAATAAAATAAAAATATTTAATTTTTTATTTAATTATTTAGCTTTTTCCCTTCTATGTTGGCCTTTTGTTTCTGTTGTAATTAATAACATGTATATATACACACATACATGAATGTTATTAATAATGAATATTATATTAATAATTAGTGTATATATACATAAATATATATATATATATATATTAATATAATATTAATTATATATGGGATAAATAAGGATAGCTCAATTTAAACATTTCATAATTTTTGGACACTTCACAGTTGTGTGTAAATTAATGAATTAATGTAGTTTAGTTTTTATGTTGTTAAATAATAATAATAGTGATGATGATGATTTTGCACAATAATATTTCTGAATCAGTAAATACACTGTCTGTTTTAAGGTATTTCAACAGCAAGAACCGACGCAAGAAATGCATACTTGTGCATGCGTTCATGCGTCGGTACGTGTGAGTAGGTCTGGTATTCGATGATTTCAGTCATGGCCACTGATCTATAATAGAGAAAAATTTAGAAAATAGATAGTCATTGTATATAGATCAGTGGTCTTGGCTTATTCATTTTCAGCATCTTCTCTTCTCTCTAAGGGCTCACCACGGAAACAGCTTAAGCTCCCTCTCTCCCGTGTTACCATGGCAACAGGCTGATCTGTGCTGATCCAGATCGTCTCAGAATTGCAATGTAATGTAGAGCGTTATTGTTTTAATATCACCACATTAAAAACACCAACCTGTTCACACGAAGACACACTTTAGCACTACTGTGATCTGTAGTTAATGTTCTTATGAAGTTTTTCAATGATAAAAACCCAAAGCTGTGTTACATAATCCGGCGGTCTCTCTCGCCCTCTGCAGGTGATTTACGGCAGCGCTGCCGTAAAGGCGTTGACCTCTTTTTCTAACATTCCAGAACCTTCAGTTTCAGTCACCACACATATGTGACTGGAATATGTGTTAAAATGCAATTCACAACATTAGACTTACATTGCCTATCAATTATAAAACATCTTTGTCAGTTTATATGTAGCTGCCTGTAATTTTGTAATATAAGAAATTAATGAATAAAGGAAGCAATATAGCATAGCAAATGAATATTTAATCAACTGCTGTTCCTTCAGACAAAATGAAGAAAAGCACTTCATAATGCTTGACGCATCATACGTGCACTGTCCCCATTTTACAAGAGGATTATAAAAAACTGTTTACAACAAGAGAGTCTGCTTCTCTAGAAAGAACCACTTGATCCAAAACAGTTCATATGTTCTAATGTTCATTCCTCCCACTGCTGTCACAAATTCATGTCACTCGGGTTCACGTAAACACTGAGAGACAGACTAACTCTTGAGATGAGCATGTTAAGAGCTGTGTTCTGGTTCTGGAGTCAACAGTTTCATAAACAACACATACTCCTGCTATGAATGTACAAATAAAGAATTCCAGTTTTATTAATGGGTCTACAGAAGATTTATTATTATGAGCAACAGCAGTACGTTTCAATTTAAATGTCGTTTAAATGTGCAACCTTAAAGGGTTTTAAAAAATAATGACATCAGATCTGCAATATCGTTTGGGTCAGTGTACACCACTGATTGAGCTTTTTTGCTTTTTCTTTGTTATTTTGAAGTTATGTTAATAAGCCACAGAGCAGTTGTTTAAACCCACCACTAGAGGGAGATTATCCCCTTAATTCAGCCTCGACCGACCCCAGAAAAGAGTGGATCTGCCTGTGGCTGTGTGCCTGGCCAGTCAATTTCACAAGCAGCATGTTTGTGCGAAGGAACTTCTCAATGAAACTGATTTCATACCAGCTTTCAAGGGACCATGATGCACTCTCAGAAAAAAGGTACAAAAGCAGTCACTGGGACAGTACCCTTTCAAAAGGTACAAAAATGCACCATTTAGGTACTAATATGTACACTTTAGGAACAATAAGGGTACATTTAAGGGTCTAAAATGCAACTTTTTGGGGTAAATAAGGTACAAAGGTGTACCTTTAGAAAGGCTACCATTCCAAGTGACAGCTTTTGTACCTTTTTTGCTGAGAGTTTGTAATGATGTTTAATTATCTAAAATAAATTCTTGTGAGCTTTTGTGATAAAAAAAAAGCATTTCATGACTAAATGGTCAATTTATTGCCAGAAATTCGAAGTACCATTCCAAGTGACAGCTTTTGTACCTTTTTTGCTGAGAGTTTGTAATGATGTTTAATTATCTAAAATAAATTCTTGTGAGCTTTTGTGATAAAAAAAAAAGCATTTCATGACTAAATGGTCAATTTATTGCCAGAAATTCGAACATTTATGAATTAATTTACTACATCAAATCATAAACCTATGCTGCTTTCAAAATAATAACAGATGAAGGCATCTTAGACAGGATGTTACACAAATACTGGATGTTCTGTAATGCCTTACGTAAAGGCTGTTGATTTGTGTTTTTTGGACATAGTCATTGTCTCTCAGACTCTCCACCATCGATTCAAATTAGTCCTTGCAACATAAGCAGGCTTTTCTAATTAAACTTTTATGGAAAACACCAGCTGTGACAATAATCTGCTCAGCACTGCTTCCTCTGAGCATTGTAGAATTATGAATTGGCATGACTACGCATTCAAAGAACAGATGATAAAGAATGAGAACAGTGAGCTGAGTTACAAAGCAAATCCAGGAAACTTTAAGGAAAATTTACAAAGCAATTCCAGGAAACTTTCAAGAAAATTTAAATTAATATTTTGGATTCAATACAATAAAAATTAAGGTTCGTTTTGATTATATATTACAGAAATGGTCTCTTATAAATCATACGGTGTTTCTGATTGATTCAGACTGTAATTCGCTGTTTTGAAACATAAGTTATTATCTGTGCCATACTGTATGTGTTTAATTCACTATAAGAGACGACTCATAAGAGTCCTTTGTTTGTGAATCTGAACTAGTACACAACCCAACAGAAATACATTTCTTGCCATTATTTCGTGGTTCATGTTTTTTATTGCATCACATTCAAAACAGACTGTGAACTCACATTCAACACTCAAGTGAAATATGACTTTTTCCTTTTGACTTTTGTCTGGCATGACACTTTTGCAACAGGAAAAAGATTATGCTAATTAAATTATACTATTAATACATCAATTCTGAATGATCTACATAAGTAAACTACTGATTAAGTAAACCTGTGTTGCTTTTAAGATGCTATGATCATAACATCTATTTAAAATTGTTTCTGTTTTGAATGTGTTTTGAGATGCCATTTGGTGATAAACAGTACTCCCACATCATCACATCATCACTTCATGACACTCACCACCTCTCATCACAGCTGTCAGGCAGTGGATGGTCTCTGCATCACAGTGCTAATGTTAGCTTGGTTCCAAATCTGCAATCATCTAGAACAGTGGTTCTCAAGCTTTTTGACTTCAAGGCCCCCACTATGTCCAACACAATATTTGAACGTCCCCCACATTGGCTATTAGAGATATTTCCTCTGGCATTTTGCTTGTTGCCACAGGGAATGTTAACATAGTAAGGTAATTAAATATTATTCGTTTTCAATAAAAAAATTTGTTATTGAGGGGGAAAATAAATATGATGTCAGTATGCATCTATGATTTTTTGTGTTTTCAGCATATTCATTAAGCTTAATTGGAAGTTTGCTGAGCCTTGGTTAAGAACCACTGTCCTGAACTCTCTGGCTGATACTCTAAAAGCAGCCTTAGGATCTAAAATTAATTTTGTGTACTGACTAATTGAAAAAAGTTACTGTCCATAAATATTTCTTAAAACTGTATTATGCATTATTTTCATTTTAAAATGTCTTATTTAAAAAATGTTTCACTAAACTAATCACTAAAGTGGCAAAGTATACCCATAGTGAGTTTTTACTTGAATTTTCTTTTTGGTGGCTTAATATGAAAAAACTTTAATAAATTAAGCCAAAAGAGAAAAAAACCTTAGGCATCCTAGACACATTTTTACAATTTGATCTAAACCATTATGTTATAGTTCATACATTTAATTTACCCTCCATCTGCAATTTTGACTCATTAATCAGTGAGGTTCTCTTATAAAAACTGTTATTGTAGTATTTACAATTATATTACTTATTACAATTTTTAATTAGCTTTTATTTTTATATTTTCACTTTTCATATTAAGTTTCAGTCATTTTAATATGCTTTTGTCATTTTAATTTTTTGTTTTTGTTCTAATTTTTTTAAATTAAATTTTTTCATCTAATATTTAATATTTTCTTTCTGTTATTTCAGCTTTATTTCAATTGACATGTTTTCTAATTAGTTATAGTTATCAAAAACAGTGCTGCTTGTAGGAAGAATAACGCAATGCCCCTTACCTTTCTGTCTGTTGATGCTTTGGAGGAACAGGGACAGATCAGCCTCTTTCTCTGTGGTGAAACTCACGATACTGCTTTTGCTTTTATTCTCCTTCTCCTGACTGGAATGCTGCTCTGGAGTCACTGTAGACGTTCCCATTACCGCAGGCCTGGGTTTGGTGGACCAGCTGTCCTCTGGTTGTGGCTTGGGCCTCTCAAAAGGTACGACTTTCTCTTTTTCCTTCTCTTTTTCTTTCTCTGTTTCTCTCAAGGTGCTAGCTGGGGGGTCGGTGAAGGGAGAGGCCATAGCGCAGGAAGTCGTAATGGGCTTAGAAGACGTGACGTCTGTGGTCAGGGGAGAAGATATTTCTGGAGGTTTTGGGGCAGAATATTCTTGCTCCCTCTTGGGACTTTCCTCAGAAGCTGATTCGATTAGCAGGTCGCTGTCGAGCTCCGCCTCCCTTTCCTCTCTTAACAGACTGTAGAGTGGTGGGTTGCTGGATTGACCAAAGCCCCCCTTGGAACCCCCAGAGAGGTCAAATGGGTTACTAACACTGACCTTGTTGGTTTGTGGGTTACTAGCTTTATCAGTGGCAGATGTGTAGCTGGTCTGCTCAAACGGGTTGCTTGCTTGACTGAATCCGCCTTTTGCGGGCGTGGTCTTAGATGTCAGATCATGTATTGGCGAATCAGGTTCGTCAGCCACTTGCTCAATTTCTGAATCTCCAGACTCATCTTCACTGCCTTGAAGGTCTTGAGCCCATGGGGACGAGGGTTTGGCTGAGCTCTTGATGTCCTGGGCTTCAGGAAGCTTGGGGTGAGAGCTGATGCTGCTGGAATCTTGGGTGGAGCTCACAGACTTCATTCCTGCAGGCTGGAACAGCACATCAGACGGAGACTCTCGACCTGGAAAAGAGAAAAGTGACAGAAATGTTAGAATTCAAGAACAACTAAAATATGAGAGAAAGATTATAATACATAAGTATTAATAATATACTGAAATAAATGGCAAAATTTTAAATGATTAGGTGGTATTAGAGGCAAGATAATATCACGACTATAGATCAGTATTTTTCTGCCAGCAATAATCAGTTTACTTAACTAAATAAATAAAATAAAAATATCTATCTATCTGTCTGTCTGTCTGAAGTTATTAGAGACAATGTAATTACACTACAGATCAGTGATATTTTGCTTCTAATACTCAGTTTACTTAATTAAATAAATAAATAAAAATATCTATATAAATAAATAAATATCCTAAATATAAAATTCAGAATTGAAGAAACATTTCCTTTGTAACTCATGACTGTGCATTTAAATCTATCTATCTATCTGTCTGTCTGTCTGTCTGTCTGTCTGGGCACCATACAGACTTTATTAAAGAATTTGAGTTAGTGCTGGCTGCAGATAAAGTCTTAATTGTTGGTGATTTTAATATCCATGTTGATAATGATAAAAATGCATTGGGATCAGCATTTCTAGACATTCTGAGCTCTATTGGGGTTAGACAACATGTGTCAGGTTCTACTCATTGTCGAAATCATACTCTAGATTTAATACTGTCACATGGAATTGATGTTAACGGTGTTGAAATTCTGCAGCAAAGTGGTGACATTTCAGATCATTCTCTAGGCTTGTGTAAACTCCATATAGCTAAAACTGTAAATTCTACCACAAAAGACTTTTGTAAGTAATCTTCCTGATTTATGTCAATTCCTCAGCATATCTAATAGCTCAGAAAAACTTGATGATGTAACAGAAACTATGGACTCTCTCTTTTCTAGCATTTTAGATACGGTTGCTGCTTTACACTTAAGGAAGATTAAGGAAAACAGTTTGACACCGTGGTATAATGAGCACACTCGCGCCCTAAAGAGAGCAGCCCGGAAAATGGAGTGCAGCTGGAAGAAAACAAAACTAGAGGTATTTCGTGTTGCATGGCGGGAAAGTACCCTATCCTACTGAAAAGCATTAAAAACTGTCTCTTTTAGAAGAAAACAAACATAACCCCAGGTATTTATTCAATACAGTGACTAAATTAATGAAAAACACAGCACCAACAGGTGTTGACATTTCCCAACAGCACAGTAGTAATGACTTTATCAACTACATTAATTCCAAGAGCGATACTATTACAGATAGAATTGTAACCATGCAGCCATCAGCTACAGTATCGCATCAGATAGCACGCTATAGAACCCCTGAGGAACAATTCTACTCATTCTCTACTATAGGAGAGGAATAATTTTATAAACTTGTTAAATCATCTAAACCAACAACATGTATGCCCTATTCCGTCTAAGCTCCTAAAAATGGTGCTTCCAGAAGTCATGGATCCTCTTCTGACTATTATTAATTTGTCATTGTCATTAGGATATGTCCCCAAAACCTTCAAACTGGCTGTTATTAAGCCTCTCATTAAAAAAACACAACTTGACCCCAAAGATCTAGTTAATTACAGACCGATCTCGAATCTCCCTTTTCTGTCAAAGATACTAGAAAAGGTAGTATCCTCACAATTATATTCATTCTTAGAGAAAATGGTATCTGTGAGGATTTCCAGACAGGATTTAGACCGTATCATAGTAATGAGACTGCTCTCATTAGAGTTACAAATCACCTGCTCTTATCATACAATTGTCATACATACATTTGTCGATTTGTATATTTTTATTCCTTATTTACTTGTTCTATTTAAAAAATTTTTTATTTATTGTTATTTTTTATTATCTGTGTTTTTTTTGTTATGTCACTGTCATTCTGTTACACTGTGGAAGCTTCTGTCACGAAAACAAATTCCTCGTATGTGTAAACATACCTGGCAATAAAGCTCATTCTGATTCTGGTTCTGATTCTGATCATCTGATCGTGGTTGTATCTATGAGTGCTACTGGATCTTAGCGCTGTGTTCGACACTATCGACCTCAACATTCTTTTAAATAGACTAGAAAACTTTGTTGGCATTAGTGGAAGTGCATTAGCATGGTTGAAATCGTACTTATCTGAACGCCATTAATTCCTAGCAGTGAATGAAGAGGTATCATATCGATCACAAGTGCAGTATGGAGTACCTCAAGGCTCAGTACTAGGGCCGTTACTTTTCATGCTTTACCCTTGGGAGATGAATCAGGAAACATGGTGTCAGCTTTCACTGTTATGCTGATGACACTCAGCTCTATATTTCTTCGCGGCCTGGTGAAACATACCAATTTGAAAAAGTAACGGAATGCATAGTCGATATAAAAAACTGGATGACGAGTAATTTCTTACTGCTAAATTCTGAAAAAACAGAGGTGTTAATTATCGGACCTAACACCTCCGCATGTAATAACCTAGAACACTGTTTTAACACTTAATGGCTGCTCTGTCAATTCTTCATCATCGGTTAGGAACTTAGGTGTGATATTTGATAGCAATCTTTCCTTCAAAAGCCATGTTTCTAGCATTTGTAAAACTGCATTTTTCCATCTCAAAATGTCAAATGCAGAAACGTTAATTCATGCGTTCATGACCTCATAACCTCAGGGGCGTTTCCTCCGAGGAGGCAAGGGAGACAGTGTCTCCTCTCCTCAAAATTGGATGAGAAAATAATCGATATTACAAAAATAAAACAGCGCAAACATGACTAAATATGATTGTAAAAGTCTAAAAGTCTCTCGTTTTTATAAAGTAACACTGTCCAACAGCGACACCTGCAGGTAAAATTACAGCGGAGGCTTGCCTCCCTTCGGTCCATTAACTTTCTACAGAGACCCCTTAGTGTGCCGTGACTTTTCTATCTATCTATCTAACTGTCAGATGTTAGAGGCAAAACAATAATCCTACAGATAATTGTTTTTCTATCTATCTATCTATATATCTATCTGTCTGTCAGATGTTAGAGGCAAGACAATAATCCTACAGATCATTGTTTTTCTATCTATCTATCTATCTATCTATCTATCTGTCTGTCTGTGTGTGTGTCTGTCTGTCTGTCTGTCTGTTAGATGTTATTAGAGGCAAGACATCTATCAATCCATCTATCTTTAACTACCATTACATTTTAACACTTTTTAAGCTTCTTTAACTTTCAAACTAGGCTTGACAACTTTGCTTTTCTAATTAAAAAATAGTTACATTAATTTCAATCTATTTCAATTATACTCCCTTACTTTCAAATTGCAATCTGTTTGCTACTTTAATTTAAATGAAATTCAAATGGATTAGGCTTTCTCAATTCAATTTTGAATGGTGCAGCAGGTGGATCACAAGGGGAAGGGATCTACCTGTAGGGGAGTGGTTAGGGGAGTGGTTAGCTGAGGAGGCTGCACTGTCATCCTCCGGTTCTGACAGTGTTACCGTGGGAAGACCCTGCTGACCGAAACTGAGCACACTCTCTCTCTCGAACATGCCCCCTTGTGGAGACACTCTCACCGGCTGAGACTCTGTCGTAACAGTGATCTTTACAGGACTAGCACTCTGTGGCGTTTCCATCCTACGGTAAGATCGGTAATCTGCCATCTCTTCATCTGAAGGATCCTCCACGTATGGGAATGTGTGCTGCCCACCGGCCGAACCCTGTCTCTTCATCTCTGTATCTTCAGATCGAAGGGGGCTCTTCTCCAAATAGCGACCCAGATCGAAGGGGTCGTGGCTGGATTCTTTATTTTCCTTTTCATGAATCTTAGGCTTGAAATCCTGAATGTCATCTTCGTCTTCTTCATCATCATCTTCGTCATCTCCATAGCCAGACATGAAAGGCTGCTGCTTGTTTTTGGCATTGCCCACACTACCAAAATCACAAAGGTCATCCCCCATGTCCATGTAGCTGTAATGGTCAGTTTTGTGTGAGCCCTGCAGGGTCGTCTGATGGTCTGAGGGGTCACCTGGGGTCATGCCGATGCCGGAGTCGGTCCCGGTAGGAGCAGGTGGGGAACGGTTGCCCTCAGTGGAGAAGAGAGATGCACCATCATTAAAAGGATTAGAGGACTTTGAGGAAAGGAGAGAGGTGTACAGATCACCCTCTCCTGATGATGACTTCATAAACATGTCAGACAGAGAGTCATCTAGAGAGAGAGAGAACATAAAAATGTTATTAGTAATTAATGGATGGAAAAAAATGGAATTGGAAAACGACTTTTTATTTTTTATTGAATTATTTATTTATGTTTGTGGTAAAAAAAAAAAGATTGGATGTAAAAAAATATTTGCATGGTGTTTGTTTCCATTATTGGCTCTTGAATGTGTGCATTTTTGTGCTGATGCACATAAAACAACATCATAAAATAATATGTTTTATTCATATGATAATGTGCATTCAAAGATACAATTCTTTTTCTTTTTCAAAAAGCAAAAATGCATGATATGGTACTCATGGATTGATTTTTAATCTAGTAATCCCTTGTGATTTTTGGGTGGGGGTGGGGGTATGAATGCAGGGTCTGAGTCTGAATGGGTTAACCGTAATTGAATATATTTGTAATTGAATATATTTGTTTAGATAAAAGTTTATTTGCGTAGAATTCACTGATGGCAATAATACATAAAATATGTTAGAATAGCTCTTCATATAACACTTTAAAGCACATAGATGCTTAAAGCCTCTCAATTTTGCCTATACAGTCGACTCCCGGCTGAGCCCTGTGCAGGAACCAGAAGTCAGATTTACTACATTTAGAAATGTAGATGCTCATGGACTTTTAGAGTACATTTAGAGTATATTTGGGCATCTGCATATGAAGTGAAGAAAAGACAATAGACAAAGACAGCCCCACACAGAGAAAAGTCACAAAGTAAAAGAGCTGAACAAGAATCTATGCAGAGAATCAACATGACAGTCGATTCTTTTTCCAGAAGTGATGTAAATCTGATTCCCACTGGATTAAGAGGAAAAGCAGATAGTAAGTTTGAACATGTAGTGATATTCAGACTGGTTGAATACTGTAAACATACACAGCTCCCGAAGACACAGCTAGAAACATCTGCTCTGTCTCTGTGAAATCAGTCGAGTCTTAAGAGGATTAATGAAAGTTGGACAATGAACCCTGTTACTGTTACATCTCCGATATCACGTGCACATCAGCCTGTGCTAAAATTACGGAAGGAAATAACATCATAATGGACCAATGGCCAAGACCTTTTTTTTTTAAATAAAGCTGAGATAAAATATAAATATTAGATTAAAAAAACAACTTAAATGAAAAATAATGCTGCCTTGGTATCTACTGTACAAAAACTAAATCTGAATTAAAAATAAATTAAAACTAATATTTAAAAAAAAAATACACATACATTTATTAAAACTTAAACTAAAATTGAAAATATAAAAATAAAAGCTAATTCAAAATTGTAAATAGTACTATATAAAAAAAAATAATAAAATAATACTGCACCATGAAATGGAACCAAGTAAGTAACAACTTTTATGTGGCAGGAGACTCAACTCAACAATAATGTTTGGCATTAGTATGTTGCTAAGCTCATGACCCAATACTAAAATATAAAAATATATCTCACATACAAATATTGGGAACAAAGTCACTTTTTAATCAGACCAATCTGTTTTCATAAATCCTTTTCAGTACCGAATTAAGCATGATTAAATTTATTATCAATAGATCTCTCTCTTCCTCCACCAACTTTGATAGATTTTTAACACTCAAAAGTGCGTTATGGAATTGCCTTCTCAATTTTTGTTTGTGGACTAAATGTGGGAATATCAGACAAATGTGTATAGATCTGTATTCAGTGACAGCCCGTTTTTTCAGCAACCTTGGTTCTGGTATTTTTCACATTCATTTCAACCAGACATTTAAAAAATTCTTCAGTACAGAATTCTAAGCTACAGACCAAAACGGCCACAAGTGAAAAAGTTCTTTGACAAAGACAAAATTAGTTTTATGGGTGTGGCTGAATTCGATATAGCATCCTAATTGTACCATTTTAGCCATATCTTTGTATAATTAGAGTAGTATGCTATTCTGAATTCTGCCAGTGATTGGATCACGTCATTTGCAATGCTTGCTGGGAGTAGGCGGACACCGCTGAGCTCTTTTGGCAAGACTCACATTTCCATGGTAACAGTGACTTCTCTGATTGTTGGAGGATTATGGGTAGTGTAGTTCTTTGCCAGAAATTAAGGGGACAGCAGGCTCAAAAATGTAAATTTTGTGCGGACTCTCATACCATTCCAAACCTGCATAACTTCCTTTCTTCTGTGGAATAGAAGACACTGTGAAAAATCACTGTTTTGTGGTATATACAATTAAATTAATTGGGGTCCAATGTTATTTGGACTTCTTTTGTATTCTGTTGAATAAATAAAGTCATACAGGTTTAGAATGACATGAAGTTGAGTATATGATAGAGTATTGATAGAAAACATTATTTTACAATTAAGCTGAAATCACGTTGACTTGTCTGCCACCATTTTACAGCCTCAAAATTCTAGGTAGGTCTGTCTTGAAAGGTTTATACAATTAATTTCTCTACAGTGTTGCGCTCTATTCGAGTTGTCCTTGTATGCTGACTGCCTTTGGCTGAAAGTGACAGAAGGAATGGTCTTTTCACTTTCACCCTGAACTGTTTGTTGATCTTGCTTGGCCTCTCTCTCTCATGCCCGAGTGACTTTGTGAATGCAGACAGACAGTACACAACAGCATTCCTCCTCGTCTAGGCCTTTCCCCTCAGCGTATTAGACAGGCAGACAGAGAGAGAGACAACTAGGGAGAGACAGACAGTCAGAAGTGGATTATGGTGGACATATTGACATGCGTGAGCGATGTTACCGGTGGTACGATCAGAGTTACGGGATTTCTGTTGTGTTGAGCCACTCACCACGTGGACAGATCTTTTTCCAGCCCGTCTTAAAGATCCGTGAGCTCACAGACTTGGCTACTGTAAAAAGACTGCGATGTCTCACTCTCACTCAGCCTATAAATAGACCTCCCTCTGTTTATTTAAAAAGGAAGAATGCTAAAGACAGAGCCAACTACAGCCCAAACTGACATTGTATGAAAGACAGTAAGAGAGAGAGAGAGAGAGGAAGGGAAGAAACAAGAACCTTACCATAGCCAGAGTGTGAAAGAGAGAGAAAGAATCTTTGTGTGAGTGCATTTAAATGTGTTTAAGAAAATATGCGTATTTGGGCTTGTGTCCATGAGAGGAGGAAAGACTTTGTGTGTGTTTTTGTGTATGTGCAAGAGTGTGTGTTAAAGCTAACCAGTGCATAGGGGAGCTGAGGGATTTCAGGCCCTGGCTCATGAATATTTGAGCATGTGAGAGCGACTGCATGGGCGTATGTGTGCATGCAGTTTCCCCATAGCTAATAATAGCACTCTGAGCCATAATGGCGGTTCAATCAGACTCTTAATGGAACAAAGAGCACCTGCAGAAGCAGAAACTGACAATTAGCAACAGAAAAAAAGCCATGAAAGCGAGCTGCGATGGCTTTCCATATGAAAGTTTGAAAGCATGCGTGTGTATTTCACCTTATGTATTTTACATGCTATGTGTGATAGGCTGTAGTCACATGTCTCCACTCTGAAAGGGTTTCTATAGATACATCGCTACTTTATCTGTCACATTGATCCATAGAAACACTAAAAGCACATTAAACGATGCAGCATGTGGACAATTAAAGTACCACTATGAGTGCTTGGATGTCTGTCTCTGAAACTCCGATCATGTACACTTCCTTTTTGATAAGGTTCTATGTTTTATTATTGTCCGGTATTAAGTCCACATTATTGTCCACATCATTATAGGTTTAGGAATCAGGCTTTAAGACGCCAGAACATCTCATCTAATAAACTCAATGTTATTTTTTGTTACGGTCAGTTAGGATTTAGCTTAGTAGCTTAGAAATACTCAGAAAGAAAAAGTTCACTGAAAAAAAAAAAACTCTAGCTTCACAATGCAGGATAATAATTTCTCGATGAGATGTTGTTCATAGCATAAAAATAAGGTTGAAGCAACATCATTTATGGCAATAACACAAACTTTACCCAACATGCTTCCATAAATGTTGACATTCTGAACTAATATGAGTCTGGGCTATAGCCTACCTTTCTTCCACTACTCTTTGTTTTATTAACCACACCATACTCAAGAAAACTCTAATACATTCTCTAGAATGTATAATACTCTCTAATACCGATAATATTCTCATCTCTAAAATAGTGGTGCACTCAGTTATTTTTGTTTATGCATTAGGACCAGCCAATATGGTGGTCATGTTTGAAATGCAAGCGTTTGTTACTGTTGCCTGTGAAGAAATGCAAAGTTCACAGTCAGCCACAATTATTTTATTCAGTATGCAAATGTATCCAATAACAGGGGTTACCCAGACAAAATGAGCACTATTTGGCTGGTCATGTGATCTCAAAATGGTGGCCCCCGAGATGGTGCTCCATGTAAAATAGATTAGGCTACTGATGTTACTGGAGTCGTCATTTCAGAGGATATCATTTTCAAGTACTACTCATTTATTTATTTGTAGAACTTATTTCTTTGTGCACTTTTAAGGTCAGAGTCAACAAATCAGATGTAAATGACAACATTACAGTTTATCTTGAAATACATTAAATTGAATGTGACTGTCTTTTTTAAAAAGTTTATTGTACTACAGAAGGTTGAATCAGCAGGGCTGGCAACACACTCTCATTTCCTTTTTTGAAATTGTTTTATGTTTTCATGATTTCTTATGATTTCAGTCATATGTCTTCATACGATCTGCTTACACCCCACTGACAGGTTAGGCTTGGGGTTTACAAAACACATTGTGCACCTTGGGTCTGGCTGTGAATTTGAAGGCTGTACTGCTGTTGTCACTACTGTATGAACTGTCATATTGAGAAGTTTTAATAGTCTGGCTATGTGCTCCATGAAAAGGTTTATTAGAATGGTGGACAATGCCCAATTATTGAGCCATACCCTGTGATTTAGAACAGTGAGACAGGCTGAGGAGAAAGAGGGCAGAGAGACAGGCAGTGGGCACACAGACAAAGAAATTATGATTACATTATTGTGGCTTTATGAACACACATCATGATCAGAACTAAGAGTTCTGTCATCATGATTGCTTAATTCTAAACGCATCAGAGTGCAACATAAGAATGTTTTGTTTGTTTTATTGTGTGTGTCGTTTGTTTGTTTGATCGTGTTATTTGAACTACCATCTGTGTATGCAGAGACATCCATGCGCTGTCACACCCATGGCCTGCTACTGGGCTCTCTTCACCTCCAATTCATCAGCAGCAGCAGCTTTTGCTTCTTCTTTTCTTGAATCGCCGGCACGGGTGTCGCCGCTAAAACACAATGCGTAATTATAAAAAGCCCAAATTTACCTGTAGATGCAGTTTCCATGGAAACGCCACTTCCTTCAAAGGGATGGAATTGTTGCTTGGGCGCGTGCAGATCGTCCCGCATCTCGTCGAAACGGGGCCCTGCGCTCCCAAACATCCCGTTCTTCTCCTCCTCCTCCTCGAACCATTTCCCATCCAAACCGGGCCCCTCGCTCGAATTGGCGGACATGCTTGCAGTAGTCGCACGCAGAGAGTTTGTTCGGAAGCGAGAACGATTGTGAGAGATCGCAGAAGAAATTCAAAGATGTGACGCTTAATATGACCGATGCTACCCGTCTCGCAGCAGCGGAGCCAGTGGGCTTGATGTGTTCGGTTCAGTGTCTCGGAGCTGACGTCACTGTGTCTGTACGGCTCGCGGTTGGCACGGATTTAGGAGAGAGACATTCCGGTTAGAGGACGGTCCGTGTTCCGCGGGCGTGGTTCTAGCTACCTCACAGTACACATAATACGCACGCTATATTTAAGCTTTTTTTTATATACACTTCAGCGCAAAAATACATTCAGCGATTAATGAAACCGTCTGATTCTGACTTTTTCCTGATTATTGCGGATAGAAATGACTGAATTCGCAGGACTTGTTCTTAAATATTTTGATTAGCCAGTAGTAAATGTAATTTTATATTGTTTATGAATTATTTTATATTTTGAATGAGCTGTTTGTCAATATTTATCCTCTACCCATTTATTACTACTACCCAGTTTATTTGTGCTGAAATGGGATCAGATTGGTTAAATTTAGATTTATTTGATTTGATTTCTTCCGAATGATTCGTTTCTTTTACTTCTAAGTGCTCCACCCGTACCATGGGCTATGTTGTTGTGTTCTGAGGGTCTGAGGTGAGAGAGATGTTTTTGTCTTCTCTGTTTTCATTTCCTATTTAATTTCGGTTGGGTAACGTTAGGCTATTACTATTAGGATGCTGTTTAGTTTCCTTTTTTTAATTATATGCCAATGTAAATTTTTATGTTGCATAAAAAATGTACATGTGTAATTTGAAATGATTTTATTTTGTGAAATAAGGATTACATTTTTTTCAAATAAAAGTATTTAAACACGGAGTAATTCTAAAGTCACCATGCTACGAGAAGCAAAATTCCAAAAATGCACATTGCCCTGAAACACTTTCACATTTGATGTAGTTTTACAGTCAAATTTGTGAACGGGTGGATGATCCGGTGCTTTTGCACCATCTGCTGGCGGACAACAACACATTCCAACAGGGCTTCCTTAGCACCGGCGAGCCACGCTTCCTTAGCAACGGCCTGATGTAAACATTGCAGGAAGCAAAATAAAAAGGAAAATCACTACAAGTGCGGCTCGATAATGGAGGGTTGATATGTTTTGACTGTTGAAAGGTATATTTACACTTAACAGGCATCATGCAGCTGTTGAACTTTATGGTGGAGAGAAGGTAAACTGATCTGTTGTAGTTGTAGTGCTAAATCATGGAATGTGAAGGAATTTGACTTGGTCACCTCACCTGCTGGGCTCTGACTATACAGTTGGACATACACAAACAGGTGAGGAATTTCTAGTGCAGATACGCATTAGTACAAATTAGGGATGTCTATATTTGTGAGATACATTTTTATATCTAATACACTCTAATACACTAATATACAAGTATATGTAAAAGGTGTTTGCAGCATTGCAGCAGTTTGAATGTTTTGTCGTTGTTGTTACGTATTAACTAAGATAGAAATGTATTAACATTTTATTGTAATGTTTAGTAACTACAGTTGTAGTATTTAGTAAAGGATTAGTGTCTAGGTTTTCAGTTCTTTACATTTGTTGAATGTCCATAAGCCTTTGAAAAATACTGTTTTTTAAGGGATCATGACACAGAAGGAAAAGCAGAAACTAACTGGAGACGAAGAAATTATAAAAGAGCTGGTGAGTTTCCTTTTTTTTCCTCAACTAAATGAACTTAATGTGCAATTTGCTCTTGTGGTGTGGTTTTCTCATCTAAGCCACATGTGCTGGTCTGTGCTGAAGAATCTTTGGTTTGTATGTCCTCAGTGTGTGTCTAATGGACTCTGCTATGAGAAGGTGTGTCAGGAGGGGAGTGGTGAAATGGTTCTGGAGATGTTTTTCTCTGGGTTCCCGCACATGGTGGGTCTCTCTCTTTTCCCTAGATTGTCCAGTCTCACTATTGTAGGCCAGAGCATCAGCTCAATCCAGGGTCTGGAGTACTGCCCACTCCTCAAAGAATTATGGGTAGTGGAGTGCAAACTGAATGTAAGTTACTGAAAACATTTGGAATGTTTCTAGTTTATTTTTCTGAAAATGTTTTATGGATTGAATTTCAGTGTGATTACAATATGTTTTTTCTGCTATTTTGCCAAGGTTGTTCATTTTATTTTCTTTGACTGATTTACTCTAATTAAGATGAAAATTAACAAATGAATCTAGTTGATTTTGATCTGTCTGGTATTGTTTGTGTTTTGTAGGAAATCTCTGGCCTACATAACTGTGTGCATTTGCAGAAATTATTTCTGTACGATAACAACATCCAGCAGATTACAAATCTAGAGATGTTGGTCAACCTTCACGTCCTGTGGCTTAATAAGAACAAGATCTCTGACATACAGGTAGCCTATGTTTATGAGATACTGAGATATTGTAAATGAAATTTCAAAGTATATTATATTTGTGTCTATATACAAATATAAGCTGTTTTACACCTTGTTTTACAGGGATTGAATTCACTTGTAAACCTTAAAGAGTTGAATCTTGCTGATAATGCTGTTGAGACTCTTGGTAGGTTCACTGTAAAACACCACATTTTTGCAATTTTAGCATTTAATTTTTGTACTATAATATATAGACATTTAAAATATGTTACTGGATACACTAATATTTAGCATGTTTATTTCTAAGGTCATTGTCTGGATTCCAACATCAATCTCCACAATCTAAACCTCTCAGGGAACAAAATCAGTTCCTTCAAGGTATGAGAAATATAGCATTATTTGACCTGCTATTTTAAAAGCTTATCATAGTAGAGCAATTTCTTTTCATGAATAAGGCATCAATCATATTGAATTGAATTTAACAGTTCAATTAAATTCTAATTGAATTGCACGCAGCCCTACTATTACTGCTCATTCTTAATTCAGTTTTTAATACCTTACCTTAAAAGTACAGTCATATTTACTGTTGTTAAGTGAAATTTCCTGGGCAAACGGGAATGCACACACACCAGATTTAAGTAGTTACTTAATACAAAAATACATTTAAAAAAATAAATTGCTTTAAATAATAATTGCTTCAAAATTCATGTTTTCATTATGAGTGTGTGTAATTTACATTTTAGAGTAAAATGTCCAACTATCGTTGATTCATATTTACTAATGACATTGTTTTACTTACAAATTGGAAACCTTGTTATTAAAACCCATAGGGAAATAGTGGGGGAACCAATGACAAATTAGTCTTCCGGGTTTTGATGTCATGGCTGCAGCACTCTTTAGACAATGGACATTTTTTGCCTCCAAAATTTAGCTAGTGTGACCGCAACTTAAGTGTTAAACTTTGAAGCATAGCTACGTTTTTGCTTTGCACATGGATGACACCTAAAATCATGTTTTCTCTTATTAGACTGTTGATTGCCTTTTGTGTAGAGCCCATTTTGTTTGTTTGATTGTGTCCAAGATTAAAAGGTAATAATTTCCTTCTGGCCGTCACACCATTATTACTGCAGGCCTGTATCTACATGCCATTATTGCGTCCTCCCTCTCTTGCTCACTATAGATCTGATTACTGTTATTTCTGTGCATGCTCTGTACTTTCCCAACTCCCCCAGAGAGACCTGATCATTTCAGGAATTGCACGATTCAAGTTTTCGCTTTTCAGTTGTTATCATTGTCATAATGTGGCATCTCTGATCTCTGATGCATTTCCTATTTCCTGATGTTGCAAAAATAACAAAATATTAAAATCAAAATATCAATAACAAGCAACATTTATAGTGTAAACGAATATACCATAAATATGGGCAATAGTAATAGTGATGCTTGACCATGAAACATCAATATAAAAATCATTGCAGAATGTTAGGGTTTTTTTGTTATTTGCACAAAATGATTTAATGTTCATGAATATTCCTGATCTCTGAAAGAAGAAAAAAAGTATGTAAAATCTGTACAACCCTTGTTTTCCATATAGGAATTGACCCATCTGGCGCGGCTGCCCCGTCTACGGCACCTGAGTCTGAAGGACCCTCAATCCATTCCAAACCCGCTGTGTCTGCTCTATAATTACTACATACACGTCTTATATCACATGCCACACCTGCAGCGCTTGGACACATATGACATATCCAGCAAACATCTCAAAGACACTGCAGAGGTGAGAGAATCTCTATTTCATGCATCTGAGAGTGTATCTTTTGTGTTTGAGTGATGAGAATGTGTGGTTGTGCATCAGTCCACAGTGCTGAAGAAAATGATGTATTACACCATGCGGGTACGTTGTGCACAAAGACAGTTTGATGAACTCAAAGCCAAGCTCAGGCAGCAGCGGAAAGACCAGAAACAACTTTCAGAGGAGAGAATACGTGTGCTAACACACATGCTGAGAAATGTGAGTATATACAGTTTGTATACAGGGTTTTTTTTTTTCTGCGCCACAATGGTGGTATATTTAGAGTATCCCTTTTTTTCTAAATCCATTCTTAACACATTTAGTAGGAATGCAGCCATTTAAAATTTCTGATACTGATAATCTTAAAATTATTTTAAGACTGATAAATTACTGACTTTGAAATAATGTAAAATTATATACACACATATATACAGTATATATATATACAGTGGGTACGGAAAGTATTCAGACCCCCTTAAATTTTTCACTCTTTGTTATATTGCAGCCATTTGCTAAAATCATTTAAGTTAATTTTTTTTCCTCATTAATGTACACACAGCACACCATATTGACAGAAAAACACAGAATTGTTGACATTTTTGCAGATTTATTAAAAAAGAAAAACTGAAATATCACATGGTCCTAAGTATTCAGACCCTTTGCTGTGACACTCATATATTTAACTCAGGTGCTGTCCATTTCTTCTGATCATCCTTGAGATGGTTCTACACCTTCATTTGAGTCCAGCTGTGTTTGATTATACTGATTGGCTGTTATAATATACTATATAATATATTGAATATACTAAAATATTTTTATAAAATAAAAATAAAACAATGTAAACTAAAACCAATATGTTTATATGTAAAGAGAATTTAGACATCACAGCATTATAATGTACAGTATGAAAATGAAATTATATATATCATTATTGTTTATTATTTTTAAATTATTATAATTAATATATTAATATTTAATTAAGATTTTTAAAAGATATTATTAAATTAAGTCATCCTCAAATTTTTATCAGATTATTCCATATTCAACTTCTGGGGACAAATTTGACAAATTAGTTTGCAACACATTTGTGTTACAAACACATTCACCCTCTGTGAGCAGATGGAGTGTGAGCTGTCCCATGTACAGTCTGTTGGTAAGAAGTCAGGAGAACCTGAAGACTTGACCTCTGACTTTCGTAATAACCACAGCCATGAGCAGAGACTGCAGCACAAACTGGATGCTCTTAAAGACCGACTGAGGTTCTGGGAGCAGCACCTGGAGCAGTGAGTGTGCATTTTTATATACGTAAACCTGTGTGCATGATTATTGTCCGGTCTTGCATATGTGTGTTTTGTTTTTTTTTGTCTCAGGGTAGAAGCATATCACCAGGAAAATGTGGCTTTGGCCTCAGATAGAAGGGATATGATGGTGCACTTTCTGCTATTGGAGCTAGAAACCATGGGGAACATTCGCTTTGAGGAGGGAAACACCGGCGAACCTTGGTACCACATGTATACATGCAAGATCCTTCGTACAGATACACAACATGCAGGAATTTTGATCTATACTGTTTTCTGCTTTCTCTCTCAGGTTCACATCATGTTACGATCTCTTGCTGTCCCGTTTCTGTGCATGGGATTATAAACCTCACAACATCTCTGGCATTAAGATCAATCGAATCATCCGTATCCATAACCGAGCTCTGCGGCAACGCTTCCAGGACAAAGTACACTCTCTGCTTTGCAGACAGGAACCTTCACCCTTCTCACAGTGAGTCTCACACACTATATATATACTTTGCATCTTATTTTGGCCAGAAAACCGCACTTAGATAGGAAGAGGCAGTCTGACTTACATGCAAAACATATGGTCAGTTTCTTTTTGTTTTTACTCATTGTTTATAGACAGATAAATCTGGTATTAATACCAGGAAAATATACCACACAGATTATAAATACAGATTATTACAGATAAATACAGATTATTGTAAACATGATTTTTGTCCCATGCATCAGGTATCAGTATTACATTCATTACATGCCATTTATTACTTGAGAGACTCTGACTGATTAAAAAAATAGAGGCTGTTTGATAGTCTTTCTTTTATATTCATGAATCAAAAATCCATATTCATAGTTCTTATAAATTTTTAAGATCTTGAGATATGATTCTGACAGCACAGTGTCTGTGGAAGAGAGTGTTTGTATATGCAGTTTTACTATTTGTGTATGTGTGTGTGTGTGACAGGAACTATAAACGCTGCATGGAGTATCTGTTCCACGTGCCTGATCCAGAACATTCCTGTGAAAGTGATGAGATACTTCCAATCCTAGAAAATGGTTTTAAAACCGCTGATGCATATAAGGTACAAAACCCATCAAAGCCTGGTGAGGACTGGTTATGAATTTCTGTTGTTTTTAATGGACCCATCATCTTGTACATGGATGTGTGTTTCTTGCCTTCAGGCATTAGGTAGGGAGAGAGCCATCCCCCTCTCTAACAGTGTGAGTGTGTCTGATCAACTGCGAATGACATTTATGCAGAAGAAGAGTTGCTCGACATCAGGAAGTATCTACCCTGTAGATATTCTTCCCTTCAGACATGGTCTGTATTCACTCAGAGCCTTTAATTTAAATTAATTTGAATGTACTGTCAGTCATTTCTACACTACAACTGGCTCCAAACATTAATACAAAAATAAAAGTTTGGGGTCAGTTTTTTTTTTTTTTTTTTTAAGTTGCTCAAAATATAGTATGATCAAAAATACAGTAAAAAATGTCATTTAAAATATTATTACAATTTAAAATAGCTGCTTTCTATTCCTGTGATGACAAAGCTGAATTTTCACCAGCCATTACTCCAGTCTTTAGTACCACATGATCCTCTTAATATGCTGATTTGATGCTCAAGAAACATTTTTTACATTTATCAGTGTTGAAAATGGTTGTGCTGCTAAATATTTTCGTGGAAACCATGATACATTTATTAGGATTCTTATATGAATAGGAAGCACAAAATAACGGCATTTTTTGTATCATTTCCTCTCTAAAAAAAGTGTTTGCTTTTGTGCATTTTTGTATGTTTGTAGGTCAGTTGATCATTTCTAAAGTGTTCCTGGGCCGCAGTGCTGTAGTGAAGGAGGGTCTCCCAATAGACTGTGATCATTACCCTAAAGCAAACTCTGTCTACCTCAGTACCTGCTCTAAAGAGCAAAAGCACACAGCACAAACAGCCCTAGGTGAGTTAGAGTGTGTGAATCCATCAGAGAAAAAAGTCTTCAGGGCAGTGGTGATCAAAGCAGTAATGTGTGAGTGCATATGTGTTTTTGTTCATCAGACATGCTGTGTCTCTCCAGCCTGCCGGACAGCTGTGACTGTAAACAGCAGCAGAAAATTTGGTACATGTTTGACAATGAAATGGTGCTCCCAGAGTACCTTGTAGACTTTGAATATGTAACACAGGTATATGTGTTTAACAGTATATACCCTCACACATTTACACCGTCCTCTTAATCTCATATCAGAAAATAGTAATGAGTAATCAAATCATCTTCATCTTATGACATTTTCCTCTAGGACACATCTCAGCCCTCTCCAGACTCCCCGTCCTGTTCTCATGCATCCCCGGCTGATGCCCCATCCTTGTCCCGAGCTGAGCTGGACCTGGATGAGGAGGCATTAAATATGGAACCCATCCTGAAGCCTCACCCCAAGCTGCTCAGTCTAGATGAGAAATCCACACTGACAGTGGCCAGAGCGAACGTCCTCAGTCAGATCACAGTGAGACCTACAATACTTAACATACACAAACCTGTATCTCTGTGATCATTTTATTGACTTATTTCCTGTCATACAGACAGAGGCGGACAAAGTACACAACTGCATTACATGAGTGAAAGTACAGATACTACTGGTCAAATACTACTCCACTACAAGTGAAAGTTGTAAAGACAGGTTTTTACTTACGTAACAGTACAAAAGTACATGCTTTTAAAAGTACTTAAGTATCAAAAGTAAAAAGTAAATGCATTGTTTTATCGTCACATTGTTGTATACTTACAATACCTTATGCCACTAATGCAACCTACTGAATACACTGATTAGCTTGTATTATCTTTGGAATTAAGAGCTTTTATGTTACCAAACCTATAGAAATGGAACAGCTGGATGAAGATAATCAACTTTATTTTTTATTTAACACTACTACAGCTACATTGAACTCATTTTAATACTTGTTTAAAAGTTACAAAGTTCTTTTTAAAAGAGGTATTGAAGGCTATGATATGGTTCATTTTAGGCAAACAAAGCAAACATTGAAAAGAAAACAAATCTTTAGTCTTTTCAGAAAACTGGAACATACTCTCTCAGTATGGCCATGGGTGTGCACGTTGCACCAAAGAACCGTCTTTTTTAATTTTGCCATCAACTGATCAGTGTTCATAAAATGCTCATAAATCAGTGAACGTCACAACATGTGACTAGGGTTTGGTATTGTTTTAATTTTATCCATTCTGATTCTGCTTATTGATTTAAATTCTTATCGATTCCCAGTTTAGATTCCAAAGTTGTAAAAAAGTGAAGTAAAACATTTTGACCTGTGTGATCATTTAACCTACTTATTGATCATTTATTTGCAAAAAAAAAAAAAAAATATATATATATATATATATGTATTTATGTGCAGTTTTGACAATAAAATAATGTTCAGAATTATATACTTCCTTGACCAGATTTTAGCAGCAATTTACCAGCAGGCCTGAGTAGTAAGGTGTTTTTTTATATATGGTAATAGCAGCCATTTTTGACGGATATATTAGCCTACCATTTGTATTGCCATAGTTTAACTACAAATATTAAACTATAGTTACTATAATGAAACCATGTTAAATTTGTGGTTACTGTAGTTTTACTACAAATAGCATAATTATGGTTACTATAGTGAGAGAATAGTAAATTTGTGGATACTGTGATTTTTACCGCAAATACCATAGTTAAACTAGTTACTATAGTAAAAACATGGTTAATTTAATAAGTTAACACATACACATCCGAGTTCAAACAGAATAAAAACTATACATTTTCTCTGTCATGTAGATCAAGGTGTAGGTAATTTTTATTTACCGTATGCCAATCATTTATCTTCTATGATCTTTGATCGTAGCGCTCGGCCTACGTAAGGCATCACATACAGTTGTCTATTTAAAATCAATGTGGTGAGCACACAGATGATCACACCACACTAATATGTGCCTTTTTCGTCTTTTATTATCTTATTTACCTTTTTAGAGCACTTTTAGCTGTGCAGTAGCGCAGATGTTAAAGGGGTCATATGATGCGACTTCAAGTTTTCCTTTCTCCTTGGAGTGTTACAAGCTGATTGTGCATAGATAAAATCACTGAAGTTGCAAAGACTAAAGTCTCAAAACCAAAGAGATATTCTTTATCAAAGTTAAGACTCTGCCACGCCCCCCTAAAAAGGCTCGTTCTAACACGCCCCCACAAATCTACCTCACTATGTGGAAATATTTGCATAATGCCGCCCAAATGTTCACGCAAAGAAAGAAGCCGTGGTTTCAGTAACCGCAGTTAGTGTTGAAGCAGCCATGTCAGGGAGACGCTGTGTGTTTCTAGGCGAAAGCAACACAAAATAATGATCTTTTAAAAAAGCATCATATGACCCCTTTAACATTAGTTTAGCGGGGAAGGTCCAGAGATTGCCAGATTTGCGTAAAAAATCAGCCAAACATCCAAAGCTAGGCGGAAAACTGCAGACTTAGAAATACTGTAAGACTTGGCAACACTGGAAGGTCCTAGCAGATCGCAGGCCAGATTTTCGCAGAAAAAAGGGTTCAGTGAATAAATGCACACACTGGAAAAACTGCTACATATAATGACTTTCTACTTGGGGACCTTGATATAAATGTAGCGAAAAGTGCAATATTTGTCTTTCAAATGTAGTGAAGTTGAAGTAGCAAGTTTCCAGTAGTAAAGTACAGATACTCAAAAAGTGTACTTAAGTACAGTACTCAAGTAAATGTACTTCGTTACTGTCCACCTCTGCATACAGGTGCTGAATCTACATGGCAACAGTCTGAATAAACTACCTGAGATTTCTCGACTCACAGCTCTAAAGCAACTGACCCTCAGCTTCAACGAGTTCACTCATCTGGACGATATTTCACATATGGTGATGAGATCATTCTATTCATTCATAACCTTCTTCTAAACATGACAGTATCACAAACATTTAAAGGCAGCATGCCATAATTGTCAGAAGTGAAAACTGACCCTATATACTCTTTTAATACAAATTATTGGTCTTCATTCACTCTGAAAGGTACAGTATTTTTGGTCTATGTCACTAAGTATGTTTATTTTTTACCACCTGTCATAAAAAAACACCTTTAAAGGGGTCATATGATGCGATTTCAAGTTTTCCTTTCTCTTTGGAGTGTTACAAGCTGTTCGTGAATAGATAAGATCCCTAAAGTTGCAAAGACTAAAGTCTCAAACCCAAAGAGATATTCTTTATAAAAGTTAAGACTCGTCCACACCCTCCTAAAATGCCTTGTTTAAACACGCCCCCACATGTCTATGTCACGATGTGGGAAGATTTGAATAACACTGCCCAAATGTACACGCAAAGAAAGAAGGCATAACTTTGATTCTCGCTGTAGTATTGTTGCCGCTGCCGCCATGTCATAGAGACGCTGTGTGTTTCGCTGTGAAAGTGAAACTACTTTGTTTGGTCTTCCAAAAGAGGACACAACTAGAAATCAGTGGTTAAGTTGTATTTACAACACTGTTCCAGAACAGTTCAAACTAAATATTCAGATGTGATGTCATATGACCCCTTTAATGATGTAACCAATTAAATGAAGTCCTGTCATTGAATATGAATTTATGACTTGTGACTGTCTTTGTCTCTCATTGTTTCTCTGTCTTTCAATCCTTTAGCCAAACCTGGAGTACCTGGATGTTAGTTTTAACCATATTTCCTCTCTGGAGGGTTTGCGTGGACTTGGTCAACTCATAGAACTGGATCTTCGCTGGAATCAACTGACTCGAATCAGGGATGACATGAATGTTTTGCGTAAACACGCCCCTGCCCTGCTCCGTCTGGACACACGGCACAATCCTTGGCACAGGGTAAAAGTTACCTTACATGAATGAGTTTCATATTAGACATTAGAAAATGTGAAGTATCATGACAAATGAAGATTGAGCAAGGTCGTATATACACTTCTGTTCAAAAGTAGTAAGTTCTGTTCAAGAGTCAGTAAGATTAAAATAAAGAATGCAACAAGGATGCAATAAATTGTTTAAAAGTGAGAGTACAGACAATTATAATGTTACAAAGATTTCAATAAAAAAAAATGCTCTTTTGAACTTTCTTTTCATCAAAGTATCTTGAAAAAAATGTATCATGATTTCCACAAAAATATATTAAGCAGCACAACCATTGTCAACATTGATAATAATAAGAAATGTTGAGCACCAAATCAGCATATTAGAATTATTTCTTAAAGTGACATTGAAGACTGGAGTAATGGCTGATGAAAATTCAGCTTTGCCATCACATGAATACATTTCATTTTAAAATATATCAAATAAAATTGTTTTCAAATAGAAAACAATTATTTTAAATTGTAAAAATATTTCACAATATTACTGTTTTTATATATTTTTAACAAATAAATGCAGCTTTGGTGAACATAAGAGGCTTCTTTCTAGGGTTGCCACCCGTCCCTTAAAATACGGAATTGTCCCGTTTTTAAAGGTAAAATGATGCGTCCCGTATCAAATCAATACGGACGCGATTTGTCGTGTCTCGCATTTTGGCGTCTTTGTTTTCATAGTGACGGAGTCTCCAGAACGCGCTCCGTTAAAGCCCTTTCACGCGAGCGCAGTGGTTTAAAACATCTGGGAGCTCACATCTGGCTGCCCTTTGAACACAAGACTCTCCAGATGTAGGGCTGAATGGGGAAATTATCAGTAGGTCTGTCCTGCAACTAATGATGAACGCGCAGTTTGCAGAGAATCATTCAGTTGCTCACGGTGGACTGTCTGACTTAAAGGGATAGTTGACCCAAAAAATGAAAATGTTGTCATTGTTTACAAACCCACAAGTTGTTTCAAACCTTAATCATTTCTTTCTTCTGTTGAACATAAAAGAAGATACTTTGAAGAATGTGGGTAACCAAAGAGTTTCTGGTCCCCAAGTTACTGAGGACCAGAAGCTGTTTGGTTACCCACATTCTTCAAAGTATCTTCTTTTGTGTTCAACAGAAGAAAGAACTTTATGCAGGTTTAGAACAACCTGGGTAAATTATGACAGAATTTTCATTTTTGGGTGAACCATACACAATTTGGATAGTCTGTTAATATAATATTCCATACATTATCAGAGCTTGGTAGACATAATTATTATATTTTTTGACATTATTAGACAGATGAATTAATAGATTATAATTCATGTTTGACCCTATTTATTAATTTATAATTTATATTAATCATAAATATATACATAATAAATAATAAAAAAATGTCATATACAATTTGGCATTTTAAAAAGTTTTTCAAAAATGCTAAATTATTTAGAAAAAAATTTGAGCAAATTAATGAATTTTTTTTTAAAATAATACAAATTCATCCCATCCAGGCAACAGCAACAGAACTTAAAAAAAAGACAAAAAATAATTAATAATTATAAATAATCAACAACATTAATATGTTCTGTTGGAAGTTTACATGCTTGAGCATGTTTTTTTTGGGGGGGGGGGGATTCGTGAATGGGTGTCCCTTATTTGCCTCGCTGAATGTGGCAACCCTACTTCTTTCAAAACCATAAAAAAATGTTTTTGAATGGTAGTGTATGCAAACACACAATTCACCATTGTAATCCCCAAACCAAGTTGGCCCTGCTGACATTTAAACAATAAAATGTTATGTTTACATTTAATGAATTAGTGAATATAAGTGGATTTCATTTGTGTGTTTTGCAGAACGAGTGTGTGCGAATGGTGGTTCTTGGTCGACTGAAGACTCTTGCCTATTTGGATGATGTTTTTGTGATGGAGGAGGAAGCGACTGCTGCTGTTCAAGTGGCTGCTCGATCTAGAATCAACCAGGTATGAACAATCTGAACGTTATACTCATTGTTTGTGTCCATGTTTTGACCTGGAACATGTGTGTGTTTGCAGGCATCTCTGATGACCCACTCTCGGACTGACAGTGAACGTCCCCGCAGTCTGAGTTTGCTCTCTTCTGCTCACCTGCTCACACAGATCAGCCTGTCTCCATGGAAACACTTGCAAGAGCTTGAGTCAGGCTGGACCACCAAAGTATGACACATAAACTTACATTCTCTCACACAAACAACATTTAAAAGCGTTAATTCACTCAGCCTCGTCATTTCTGTGTTTATTCTGTGAAACACAAAGAAGATATATTGTAGAATGTTTGTTTTTTATTGCCCTGCGGGGTCAGATCACAGCACTGAATCTTGATGGTCTGCGGTTAACCCGGCTCAGTAATCTTGACCGACTGGTGAATCTACGCTGGGCTTCATTTGACAATAATGAATTAACTCGAATTGAGGGTCTGGAACACTGCACCCTACTGGAGGAACTTTCTCTTAATGACAACAGTATCAGCAGACTGGAAGGTAGTGCTCCTTCTTTCCCTTTTTCAATCTTTTTTCCACTGTATCAGTTTAATATAAAACCAGGGACAAAGCTGTGTAATATAACCTTCATGTGTTCATTGCTGCTCTTGTTTGTTGGGTGTGTGGCAGGTTTGTGTGCGATGCATCGTCTGACTCGTCTGAGCATTAACAGCAACCACTTACAGTGTTTAGACGGGGATGTTTTGGACCAGCTACCCAACCTTCACTTCCTGTCTGTAGAGAACAATATCATCTCATCTCTGCATGGGTTTCAAAGGTCACGGTCCTTATTCGAACTCTATGTCGGCAATAATGACATCAGCACCACCCGAGACATATACCACTTAAAGGTAAGGAGATTTTATAGATTTGAATATCATTTTGTGCAATTAATGATTTTTTAAGCCTTCATTCAAAGCAACCATTGATGTGAATGCATGTAAAGTGCTGTAGGGTAATGTTAAAGTGAATAAAGTGTGGTGGTGGTGGTGATGTAGTGTCTTTTTCTCTCAGGCACTGTCTAGTTTAATTATTCTGGATCTGTATGGGAATCCCCTTGTAAACAAACTGGAGAACTACAGGATCTACATGGTTTTCCATCTGCCTTCACTCAAAGCACTGGATGGAGTAGCTGTGGTAAAAATAACTGATGCTTATGTATGTATAGTGTTTGTTTATATATGTATGCTACTGTTCAAAAGTTATAAAGAAATAAGTACATTTATTCAGCTGCATTTTCCAAGCAATGAAAGTGAAAGGGACTGGAGGCTGACTGTTGGCAGAATTTTAATTTATGGGTGAACCATATGGGTATTTAAGTTTTAAAAAATACAAGCGTGTCTGTGCTGTGTAGGAAACGTGTGAATCAGAAACTGCTAAGGACGTGTTTGGAGGGCGGCTCAATGCAGATATGGTGGCTGAGAAGCTGGGCCATACCAGCTACAGAGACCTGTCAGAACTCAACCTGCAGTCTAGCTCAGTCAGGTTCACATTAACTCTCACTACAATCCTACAGTCAGAATTAAACCAACACAGCAGAACTGGATATGTTGCTTCACGCTTTATGATTTCTGTTTTACTGTGTGTTTTAGAATGGTGGATCTTGCTCCTGCTGATTTGTTCAGTAATTTACGCAGTATTAATCTAGATCACAATAACCTCACCTCATTCAGCGGTCTCATCTTCCTACCCAACATTAAGGTACATATGAGTTTAGGATAGAACGTAAATACAACTCTTATGTCTGTCTTTGTCTATGTTACTGGTTATGTATACTAACATTATATACAAATGTCCACTATGTGTCTATGTACATATATATATATATTTTTTTGTTTGTTTGTTTTGTTTGTACATGTGGTCTTGCAGGTGTTGTCGCTGAACTATAACCACATTGAGTCAATTCTACCATGTCAAAAAGTTCAGAGTCACATGAGCAACAAGCAGAATCTCTATCATAAAGTCAGTTCCAGTGGATATGGGCAGCAGAACAGCAGGCCCAGCAGGTGCTCACACACACACACACACACACACACAACAATACTGTCATGATCTATTGGGGTGATATACTGTAGTTTCTTGTCTAACCACTAGGGAGCATCACAATTACATATAATAAGAGATTCTCAGACAGTGAGTGTGTTTATAACCAGAGAAAACTCGCAGCTTCATAGGTGGCAACGTTTTGGGAGTAAAAGCCACATTTATTAACAAATTGTATGTACCGCATACAGTATTAATGCCATAAACTATACTCTTCTAGATGACACATACACATGTGCCTCGCATTAATTTTTTCTCACTTTCCTTTAAAATGTGCTTCTCCTCTCTTCCTTCTCTTTGTTTGTAGGGAGGGATTAACTGATAATCTGGAGCCTCTGATGTCCAGTTTGGAGGTTTTGCATTTAGGTTATAATGGTATATCCAACTTGATCAATCTACAAATCAGCCGACTCACTAACCTCAGAGTGCTGTTCCTACAAGGTATGTACAACCAAAGTCCCTTTAAGGCAAGTCATGTCACTCAGCGGCCATCTTTGAAACACCTCTCGGCATGCCAGTGCAGCTCCATCTCTTTGAATGGGGAAACATCAATTTCTCCTAAACTGTTTGCCAAGCTTATGATTACATTTCATATTTGAAATCACCAATGAAATCTGGCAACAACTGTATCATAAATGTTGTTTATTTTGCTCAAATAGCATTATTTTTCAGGCTAGACCAGCCAGTGTGCATGCGCAGTCCTAGGCGCACGTCTCAGAATGCTTACTCTTTCTATAGCAACTTCCCATTAATGCCATTATAGTGTTCATTCAAACTGGTTCACGAACGAAGAATGCGCATGAACACAAAAGTGGCGGGATTTATCGCATGGACCAATCACAGCGAAACATAACCAGTCACACCCAGTCATATTGCGATGGAGGCATTGCCACCTCTCACGTGACTTTCCCCCATTCATTCTCAGTTACCCCCCCAGTAAACTCACGGCACGCTTTTGGGGGTCTGTTAAAACCTTAGACTGTTAAACCTCAATGGGTTCAGGGGGCAAGAGAGACGTAGACTCCTGCTGTAACTTTACCTGCTGGTGCTGCTGTTGGCCAGTGTTTCTATAGAAAAACGAGTGATTTATACACTTTTTTTATTAACAACATACAAACCAGAATGCAAACATGAAAATGCATATCAATTCAACTTAACTACCTACCCTCCCACACTTTTGAATGTTATATTTTGTAATATTGACATTGTTTTATTTTTGTACTACAAATTTTTTTTCTCATCCAATATTTTGAGGAGACACTGCCTCCCTTGCCTCCTCAGAGGAAATGCTCCTGGTACAACCTCTCTTGTACAGCTGTTCATCACTGTCTGCAAACATATCCTCACTGAAATATACAGAAAATATTTATGTTTCAAATAAATGCTGTTCTTTCAAATTCAAAGAATTCTGAAAAAAAAACCCGTTTTCACAAAAATATTAAGCAGAACATCTCTTTTCAACATTGATAATAATAAGAAATGTTTCTCGAGCACCAAATCAACATATTAGAATAATTTTTGAAGGATCATGTGACACTGAAGCTGAAAAATAGCCTAAGCTTTGCCATCACAGGAATAAATTCAATTTTAAAGGGTTACTCCACCCCAAAAGGAAAATTTTATCATTAATTACTCACCCTCATGTCGTTCCAAACCCGTAAGGCCTCCGTTCATCTTCGGAACAAGTTATTTTTGTTTTCTTTGCGTACAAAAAGTATTCTCGTAGCTTCGTAAAATTACGGTTGAACCCCTGATGTCACATGGATTATTTTACCGATCTCCTTGCTACATTTCTGGACCTTGATCGTGTTACTTGCATTACTGTCTATGGGAGGGTCAGAGAGCTCGGAATTTGTGTTCCGAAGATGAACGGAGGTCTTACGGGTTTGGAACGACATGAGGGTGAGTAATTAATGACAACATTTTCATTTTGGGGTGGAATAACCCTTTAAAATATATTGACATAAAAAACATTTATTTTAAATTGTAATAATATTTTCCAATATTACTATTTTTGATCAAATAAATGCAGCCTGGGTGAGAATAAGAGACTTCTTTTAAAAACATGAAATGTTTAAACAATGCATATATTCTTTAATATGATCTTCTCTAAGTGTCTTCTCTTTTTCTCTAAGGGAATGATATCAGTCAGGTAGATGGATTGGATGGTTTGCGGAGACTACGTGAGTTGGTTCTGGATCGAAATCGAATTAAATCTTTGAGTGAGAACTCATTCTGTGGACAGGGAGTTTTGCTGGATTTGCACCTGGCAGAAAATCGCATCCGTGAACTGATCCACATTCAGCCTCTCACTGAGCTCCGGAGACTGTTCTTAGACATGAACAAAATACTGGTACACAATAACACCTACACAAAATACACAAAAACCTACCTAAAATACAGGTACACATTAAATATGCGCACAAAGTTTCATTCTTGACTGTAAAGCTCCACAAAGGACAAAAAACTGACTTTTCCAAGCTTCTGGTGGGAAACACACTATAATTTGTTATATGCTGGAAAATGCTAGAAACTATCTCTTTAATTTATCATTTAAACAATTGTAAATCACCTCACTAATAATGAAAACATTTGGTATTTGAGTCATGGCATATTTCTAGAGCAAATACATAGAAGCAGTTTGGTTCATATTCATTAGTTAGACAGACAGGTCTTTCAGATATAGTTAATCTTATGATAGGTATAATTTACCATAATAACAGGATATATTTAAGTGTTGTAGGTCAGGATGTATATATATATATATATATATATATATATATATATATATGCCAGTTTTAACTGTTTGTAAATTAGCTAGCAATTTCTGAATGAAAATTACTTTTACACCATTTTTTTAACTGTGTGTGTACATACACACACACACACACACACAAGAAACTTAGGAACACAGTTACTCTCAACCCCACTGAGAGTGTGTGTAAGTTTGAGTACTTGAGGCTTGCTTTTATTATTCACCCCTCCATTCTAATCTGTCTGTATGTGTGTAGCTGCAGTTTTACTGTAATTACTAAATTACAGTAATTCAGTCACTTAGTGTGTTTGTATTAGTGTTGTTAGTCCCTGTGAGAGCTCTGCCTTTTTCCTGCCCCTGAATATAGAGTAATTACAGACAGCCATTACTGCACCAGCACAGCAGCCCAAGGGGACAATTAAGCAGTATTTACATTGATTGAAGGTCAGAGGTGTGTGTGTGTGTGTATGTATGTATGTTTGTGTGTGTGTGTATGTTTGTGTGTGTGTGTGTGTGTGTGTGTGTGTGTGTGTGTTCTTGAGACTCACTGATCTTTTTGATTCACCTCCTCATTCCTTTATCTTTGTGGAAATCATGACATGTTAACAAAAACCTTTAAATGGATGTTTCTTGTGTCCTTTTCATTGTTTATTCCCCTCTTCATATGCCTGTTTATTTGAAACATTTTAATACAGTAAACATAGGAGTTAACGTGACAAAAATAACTGTTCAAATATTTGAGATGAAGATATACTATACTGATATATTATGCTACTATAGTCAAATAAGGAAGCCTAAAAGAACAGTTGCTCTGCTTTGATGCTCAATTCCATTCATTTCAATTCCATGGGAGTTTTGCATGAGGGCACAAAAGGTCTTGAAGCTAATTTTGCCCATGTTCAAGTTGATCATGCAAATTCACCATGCTGGCCAACAGAAAGCTAAAGCGAAACTGAAAAATAGACCATTTCTTGCCCACAAAATTACGCATAGATTTGGCAAATGTGACACCTTAAGATGATAAAAGGGAGAAATCTTTATCAAATATAGTTTAAAATGCATGTGCCACATTCTTAGAAATGTAATTTTTGTATTCATATTGGTTTTATACTTAAAAAAATATTTAATGACAAATCTAAAATATTGAGTGTGTCAAGCAAAAAGTAATAAAAGATGTCCACATATTTCAACATAAACAGTTTTCAACATTGATAATATTAAGAAATGTTTCTTCACCAAAGATTGGCGTAATGGCTACTAAAAAAATCAGCTTTGCCCTCACAGGAATAAATTACATAAAAAATATATTAAAATAGGAAACAATTATTAAATTGTTATAATATTTCAGAATAGTAATGTTTTACAGTATTTTTGATCAAACAAATGCAGCCTTGGTAAGCACAAAAGACTACATTCAAAAACAACAACAAAATCCTACTACCCAAACTTTAGTATATATAAAAATTATATATGTATATAAACAATAGTCAATTTGTTTCTTTTTTGTAAGTGTCTAAATGCAGTATGTATATCAAAGTGTATTTATAACCTAATATGTCTTTTGTTTGTGTTACAGGACATTTTAGAACTGGAGAAACTGGAGGTGCTTCCTTCCCTCATGGAACTGTCTGTAGTGGGCAACCCAGTGAGTCACACACACACACACACACACACACACAGGTTTGTTTTTATGGTTTATGGGGACTCTCCATAGGCGTAATGGTTTTTATACTGTACAAACCGTATTTTTTATTGCCCTACACCAACCCTACTTCTAAACCTACCCCTTACAGGAAACTTTCTGCATTTTTAGATTTTCAAAAAAACGAATTCTGAATTATTTATAAGCCTTTTGAATTACGGGAACACTGAACATGTCCTCATAAATCTCCTTCTCGTTGTAATACCTATGTCATACCCATGTTATTATACAAATTTGTGTCCTCATAAACCACATAAACATGCACACACACACACACACACACACACACACACACACACACACAAACAATGCTCTAGATGAAGAGATTTCAAACTGAGACCTTGGCTCAAATGCAAACTAACCATGATTACAGACAAATCCTTACACACACACACACTCACTCTCTGGTTCTGAATAAATACAGTATGTTTTGTCCTCTTTACTTGGTCGAATATCCCTTTAATTAGACATAATATTTTGCACTACGACATACCAAGTGTGTGTGTTGCAGGTAGCTCGACGGTCACTGCACAGGCCAGCAGTTGTACTACATCTGTCTACACTTCATGTTCTGGATGGCATGACAGTCACCCTGGAAGAAAGAACCAGAGCAGAGCTTTTAAATAATGAAGCACAGGTAGCTCACACTTACTATTCAGATCGAATGAATGGATCAGATACAACTTATACTGCAGAGACAGTTACCTTGTGCATGTGTGTAGGGTTCTAGTTCAGGTGGTGAAGTGACTTTACCCGGTTTGGTACCATTGGTGACCCGACCGGCTCCTTTAAGAGGTGCAGGAATGCACTCACTCGTACCTGATCAGCAAGACGATGCACATGATACCAGCAGGTGTACGTATACATACAGTACAGACACACACCAGATGTGTGTTAAACACAAACGCACACCATGAATACATTTTTGTGTGTGTGTTTTTAGATAGGAAGCAGAAAGCAGTTGTCTCTCTCTTGCGTGGAGTTCAGAGTGACTTCAACTTCAGGCAGATCAGAGGATCTTCCAGCCACTACGTGACAGCGCTACAGCAGACCAGATACAGAGTTCTCTCCGCTTTCCCTAACGCTGATCCTGAGACCAGGTCTGTACATACACTCACGCATATACAGTATAGGTCTTTATGTGATGTTGAAGGATAGAAAGCATATTAACCCTCATGTCGTGTTCTTGTCATTTCACGTGGAGAGGATTTTCTTTTCCTAAAAATACTAGTTAATGTTATCGCATTGGACTAAAACTTACTGACTTTACTCACACAGGGTATAACAACTTCCCAAAACCACAACTTCTTGAACTTTTTTTGCTAAATATATATTTTTAAATCATTTTGGAACTGATTGGTCCTGGTCCTCATTGATCTCATCTTATGCACCTCCGATTTTAAGTGAATATTGCCAAAATTATCCACAAATAATGCGTTTTCACTCAAAAACTGAGATGCATAAGCTTCAATCAATGAGGCCTATGACCAGTCAGTTCCAAAAAGAAACACAAAACCTGTGCTAATTGAAAGAAAACAAGTTGTCATCCCAGGATAATTTACAATTTTACGATTTACAAGCCATTTTTAAATGGTTGGTCATTTTTGACTGTGAACACCAGATTAGGTAAAGGATTTTCAGCCCAGCACAAGGGGTAATCTTGATATTCTCCACAGGTACAAGTGTCACAGTGTACCCAGACCTCCTCCTCCTCCTCCTCCTCCTCCTCCTCCTCCTCCTCTGTAACGCAAAGTCATAGATGCACTAAGTGTGTCATGAATTTCAGCTTTGGTCTTGTGTGTTGTTGTTCATCTTTGGATCTTAGATAGGACTTAAATTGACAATTTATTTATTTGGAATTGTGTCAATATCAAAGATATTAAATGTACATTTTCTATTCAAGACTTTGAGTGGTGTCCTTTATCTTAAGTCTTTGTCCTTGCAACATTCTCACTCTCCATGAGGTTTGGTTTTATTTATTTTTTTTAAATGTATTTGATAGCTATGAAGTCACTTCAAATATAAAAGTATATACAAAACATTTGTCAAAAACATTTTTCTTGGAAACTCAAATGTTTTGGCCTGTAGTTGCAAAACCTGTCCATTGAGGGGTCCCAGAGGGCTGGTTTGGTTTTTAATTTATTTTTAGCCTCAGTGGAACTGGTTGGAACATATAAACATTAAAATTTAACAGTACTAAAAAAAATTAATTGTAATATTTTTTTCTTGATTTTACTTTTATAATAATAATAATTATTATTATTATTTGTTTTAATGTATTCTATAGAGAATAATAAGAAATTATTAGTTTTGTTATTATTGTTATTTGTCGTTAGTATAATACATAATTGTACACAAGCATAATAATAATTTTTTTATAGAATAATGTAATTTGTACATTTGTACTTGATCCTTAAGGAAAACCATTTCCTGCTCATTTATAATACTCACACATACACACTATCAACTATTGCACTTCTGTGTCTGTTTTTCTTTTTATGACAAACACATCTCATGCGATTCAGAGTTTTGCCATCAGCTTTTCTCTAAGAAATAAAAGCCCACTCTGGGGTGGAATAGTTCTCGTTACAGCTATGGCAAACAGTGATTTGTGTCAGACTGTGACACTGAAAAGAGAGCAGAGGTTTTAGTCTGATGTGTTTATTTTCAGTGGGCTGTATTATGAGGGCAGTTTAGCAGCACAGCTGAAAATCCAATGTCTGGAGAAATTCAAAGGCAATCACACACATAATGTGTTCAGTAAAAACCTGTTATCACAGCTCAAGGTAATTCTCTTCCTGTTTTCCTCTGGAGTATAATGGTGGGGGTTTGCAAAAGGAGAAAGACACAGAGAGAGAACCAAATCTAACAGAATAAAAGAAGATATATTAAAATGTGGAGAAAATGAGAAAGGAAAGCCAGAGTGAATGCTGTTGAATTTAATGGTGGACCTGCTATGGAAATAACACAGAGCACAGTGAGTGTGTTGTCCAAGCACTGTTCAAAGGAATACAGAGATACGTCTGAGCATCTTGCAGCAGGAACGTTCCTTTTTATCTGTTGGTCTCATGCAGGGATGTGTGTCAGACTTGAAAATAGTTCATTATAATTAAATTAATTTTAGCTTTTCAACTTTTCAAAAAAAAAAAAAAAGTCAGTGTCTGATTGCATAGCTTTTTGATTTGGTTTATGCATGTATATTGTCATTTCCCCGTGCCTAATTAGCCTATACTAGAAAATAATGATCAATAGATAAAAGCTGGAAATCACATTAGTTACCTTTACTTTATCATAATCTTCACATTTAAGTGAGAACGGGGTTAATTTCATTACTTTCACTGCTTTGATTTAAACAAATGTAATTTCTGCTATGCACATTCTAACAAAAAAAGGATCAAGTCTTATTAAATGTGTTTCTTTGTTTTTTTTTTATTAAATGTTTAATTAAATTGATAATTAAAGTTAATATTCTTCACATTGTGCAAACAGTCAAATATAAATGCCAGAGCTTGAGCATTTGCAATATTAATACCTCTTTAAATTACAACACAAGTATATAATTTTTTCAAAAGGCTCCTGCACAACAAGAATGACCTTGTTAATAGTTTTGCCAGCATATCATTTGCAGTTTTGCCATTTTATATTTTCATGGCTAATTCTGTGAGGAAAAATAAATGTCTGTACGTAAAGACGTAACCGTGTGTGTCGTGTAGCGCCGCCCTTCAGGCCGTGTTGCCCAACTGCAGCATCAGCAGAAGCGATGATGGAGAGCGGGTTCGTTTTATCCCCACACAAACCATATACTCACCCTTCTAACACCTCTCCAGCCCTTCTCATTTAAAGGTATGTGTTGTTAAAAACAAAAGAAGGCTGTTTCTATTTCTTTTTTTGCCATGTGGAAAAATAAACCGACTTTACACCTAAACAGGAGCAGCTAACGCTAGCCGCGCTAACCAGTTTATTGCCGCTTTCTCGCCTCTGTCCTTTATCTGCTGTGTTTGGAAGAAACCAAGACGATATTATTATGCCATATGATATAAGAGCTGTGTGTTTGGTTATTATAATGGTCTGTACACCGGTTGTCACGTTAATGTTTGTCTCTTGTTGTCATAGCTGCAGTGTTAGCATGTGAACAGATCACAGGATACAAATCAACAAGACTGCATTAAAAACGTAAATCTGAGGATTATAGCCACAAATCAAAGGATAAGAGCACGTAATTCACAGGATAAACCCGCGAAGTCACTGGTTTGAGGCTGATTGACTCCGCAACAATCAACCTGTTTTATGCTGTGTGTTTATTTTGGCTTATAATCATCTCTGCTTATTTTGCTCGGGTAACATCAACAAACAGGTACAAATACACAGATGCTCTGAGGTTATAAAACGTGGTTATTTTTATTTTATTTTTTTACCACGTGAGTATGGTTTAAAAAAAATAAAAAAAATTGTAACTTGGTAACTAATATCTATCTGGGTAAGTTACTTCCCTGGTTGATTAATTACAAGACACACACACACATATATATATATATATATATATATATATATATATATATATATACACATAAGCTCTGACAACATAGCCACGTGTTCTAGTCTACTAATAATACAATTATTTACCAGAAATATTATTTACCAGAATTTATTTAGGAGAAAAAATGTAAATGTGCAGTATTTCTGAAAAAAACAAAAAAAACTTTTTAAATAAAATAAATTAATTGGAGATGCTTTTGATTATTAAAATGTAATGGAACCATTAAAAAGGAATCCAGAGAATAATGGAAAACAGAATTTGGTAAAAGATAAAGCTGTAAAAAAAAGTTAATTTAATTTAACCATTAAAACAGAGTATAGAAAAAAACTGAATTTGGAAATAAATAAGGATTAGAAAAAGGCTAATCCTTGTTTAATATTGACCAAGCACCATTTCATTCAAATGTCCACTTAATCTTTCATATTTGGCCATTTCTTTAACAACATAGCCACGTGTTCTAGTCTACTAATAATACAATTATTTACCAGAAATATTATTTACCAGAATTTATTTAGGAGAAAAAATGTAAATGTGCAGTATTTCTGAAAAAAACAAAAAAAAACTTTTTAAATAAAATAAATTAATTGGAGATGCTTTTGATTATTAAAATGTAATGGAACCATTAAAAAGGAATCCAGAAAATAATGGAAAACAGAATTTGGTAAAAGATAAAGCTGTAAAAAAAAGTTAATTTAATTTAACCATTAAAACGGAGTATAGAAAAAAAACTGAATTTGGAAATAAATAAGGATTAGAAAAAGGCTAATCCTTGTTTAATATTGACCAAGCACCATTTCATTCAAATGTCCACTTAATCTTTCATATTTGGCCATTTCTTTACGACAGAAATTCTACAGCCACTGTAATTAAATGAGTATGTGGACATCAAAACGTGTAAACTCAGAGTGAGGGTTTGAGCTTTTATTTTGAAACCGCGATGTATTCTCTTGTGTTTGCTAGATTTATAAATTATTTACCTTACAAATCTGATGAAATGGCGCATGTTGCGTTCCCAGATGAACGTTATAATAAACCCAAACTCACAGCAGGAACTACTGTGAACGGAGCCGCTGTGGGACGCACGTACTTAACCCACACGCATGTAAATAATTAAAGCACATATACTGTATTAGAACGGCATCATATAATTATTTAATTAAATCGTAGCGTTTGTGAATTCACAATTATGCTTAATTATGATTTTTAAATGGGTTTAATATATCATGCAGCCTTGGAAAACAAACTAATAATGTGTTTTATACATTCTCGTCTGTGAAATGCGCCACTTCCGGTATTTTGCTGGTTAGTCGACGTGAGCGAAATGAAGTCGAGAAGTTTTAAATATCGAATAGTCGAATAAAATCGACAAATCGTGACAGCCCTACTTCCATTAGCATTTTAATTTAATTCAGTTTTAATTGATTAATTACATGAAATACTGATTAATTGAATTATTTGCATATATGCATATTTGCTAAATAAAAACTCCCAAATGAAGATAATATTATAGAAAATATTTTTTACATTATTTTATAATTATTATTTTTTTCATTATTCTAGTCATTAAATGTTAAAGACATGCAATACACTGCTACTCCATCTATGCTCTATGAGATATTAGTGTAAATTGTAATATTGTTTGTGTTTGTGTGTTCCAGTGAATCACTGTCAGCGGGGCATGCGTGTGTGTTCCAGAACAGCTGGGAGGAGATGACCGAGTCTGTCCCTCCCGTGCTGCGTTCATCATCATGGGGCCTGATGTGCCCTTGCTCAACGATTACAAGCAGGAGTTCTTCTGGAAGCGTTTCCCGCAGACTGTCTTGGGGGGACCGAGGCTAAAACTCGGCTACTGCGCCCCACCGTATGTCTATGTGCACCAGCTGGTGTTATTTCTGACACCATGGCTGTTGGGAGGCATCGGGACCCTCCTGTACCAGCTGAGGGTGCTGGATGAAAATTATTATTTTTTTCATTATTCTAGTCATTAAATGTTAAAGACATGCAATACACCGCTACTCCATCTATGCTCTATGAGATATTAGTGTAAATTGTAATATTGTTTGTGTTTGTGTGTTCCAGTGAATCACTGTCAGCGGGGCATGCGTGTGTGTTCCAGAACAGCTGGGAGGAGATGACCGAGTCTGTCCCTCCTGTGCTGCGTTCATCATCATGGGGCCTGATGTGCCCTTGCTCAACGATTACAAGCAGGAGTTCTTCTGGAAGCGTTTCCCGCAGACTGTCTTGGGGGGACCGAGGCTAAAACTCGGCTACTGCGCCCCACCGTATGTCTATGTGCACCAGCTGGTGTTATTTCTGACACCATGGCTGTTGGGAGGCATCGGGACCCTCCTGTACCAGCTGAGGGTGCTGGATGAAGCCTTTGCAGGTGTTGTTTCCAGTGTGCTCATGCTGAGTGTTGGTGCCACCCTTCAGGGACTGGCACGGTGTATGGCACACAGGACCGGAGTGGTACAAAGGCTGCCTGCTGCCAATAACATTCTTGCAGATGAGGAGGAGGTGGAGTTTACTCACTGTGTGGCTCCTGAGACGGTACATTTTGTGGTGCCTGGGAAGAAGTTTATGGGTAATGTAGTTTTTCACACTTTTCTTGCTGGAGCACTATGTGGGTTGTCCACATGGTACCTGCTGCCAGACAGACTGAGCGGCCTGTATGGGCACACGGGTGCAGGACTGGGAGCTGTCGTGCCTTTGTTTGCCCTGAGCTGGGTGACTGTCTGTATTGGGGAGTATTCGCTCATCGTCAACACGGCTACAGAAACAGCCACATTTCAGCCGCAGGACACATACGAGATCACGCCGCTCACCAGACTGCTCTACATACTCGCCTTCATTACCGTGGACCTGGCTCTAAGGTACAAATCCCACAATTCACCACTACTCCTTGACAGCATATAGGTCAATGACAAAGAAGTCTGTCCATGATAAAGAAAGGGAAACAACCTTTTGAAAAAAACTATTTTAAAACACGTCTTAGAAATGTATTCTTTGTATTCATGTTGTGTTTTTGTTTTTTTTTGTTTTGTTTTTTTGGAGGCAATCTGTTCACAATTTTCAAGATAAAGTTACATTTAATAACATTTAAAAATAGCAGCTGTTGTAAATAGGGTTGCAAAGGGGCGGAACATTTTCAGTAAATTTGCGGAAACTTTCCAAGGGGGCTTCGTCTGGGGAATTTTGGAAATATTCCAAGCTTGAAACTTACCAGGAATTTATGGGAATTAATTGGAAATTTGGGGAAATTTATAAAACTATTATATAGAAACATAAATATAAACATTTTGTTTGATCATAGGATCTAATACAATACTATCTAAATCTAATACTAATACAAATTTAAAAAATGACATTTTTGGGGGGGAATCTGATGCTTTTTTCAGGATTTATTGATGAATGAAAACTAGGGCTGCACGATTAATCGCATGCCATTATCATGCGCATCTCGTCAGTAAAGCCGGTTCTGTGATTGATAGTAAATCTCCATCACGTGCTTTCAGATGGTGCGGCATTTAATACACCGAGTGAATGATAGTGTATATCAAACCTGTATTTTCCAGAGAAATTATTTCCCAAACTACATAAGACTTTTTTTTTTTTCAAGATTTGTTCTTTTTATAAGGTTTTCCATTTCATGACGATCTTTATGCCTCTCAGGAAATATTAAAATCAATATTTATTCTGAAATTCAAAACATGCTCAAAAATACTCAGACATAGAAGAGGTGTATTTAATTCATTGTATGTATGAATGATATTTTTATTGTTTCTTTGCGCAAATTAATAGATTTTTCAGACAAAAAAATTGAGCATCTTGTCATTGATTCATATGCTGAGTGTTATGAGCTTATACTTGAAACCTGGCATTGTGTACTGCAAATATGAATGGCTCTTAGAGAAATTGCTTGTCTTGTTCCTCAGTAAGTCGCTTTGGACAAAAGCATCTGCTAAATAAATGTAAATGCTGAGATTTAATTGAGTGTTTTCTTTGAGACTGTTGTTATATAACCTAATCTTATGAGGATTGTATGAGTATGAATGTCAAAAGTCATTGCTGAGCCTGACATATTATTCTCCTGGATCTCAGTCTCTCTCTCTCCTCTCAGGTTTTCAGGTTCTGGTGTGGTAGAATTGCAAGTAGCAGCTCAGGTGCTTCACGTATTGTTTGTGGTTCTGCCAGTGCTTTGGGCTCTGGGAATGCTCTCGCCGCTGGACGCTCTTTTGCTCTGGGCCATGGAACAGACCTTAGTGCACGGCCTGGGTGGGTCAGCCATGTCCACCAACATCAGGTGAGCAATAAATCTGATCTCATATAACCAGACTAACTAAGTTTGGTCTACATTGCAGTCCTTTCTGGTGAAGGCTTTCACGCTTTAATCAGACTTCTATTGTATAAAAGTCAAGTGTGCGATCCCTTTAACTATGATCTTCTGTTTTTCTTTTTTTCCAGGCTCTTGGTGATGCTTCTGTCATCTGTGTGTGTTGCCATCTGTACCTTCTTCATTCCCTCCTCATTGGGTGTGGTTCTGTTCACTGTTGCAATGGGTTACCTCCTCAGCCAGGACCTGACCCAGCTGCTGGTGCTGGTGAAGGGCACATCTCCTACCTTGGGTCTGGGCTGGTGGGGACTTCCTCTTTCCCTGATGTTCATTATAGGAGCTTTGACTGAGGCTGGACTCCTTCATAAGCTTTACTTCATCAACTCAAGGAATCTAACGTTGGGTGTGAATTCTATAGAGCACTGGGAGTCTTCTATTGTAGCCCCAAGCCCACAGGAGGTGGTCGGCTGGATCCTTATAGCTCTGTTTCTTCTCACTCGTCTGCTGAGAGAGCTCCAGGGGGCGTGTGTGCTGGGAGGTGCCATGCTCAACCCACTGTATCCCAAACGGGTCACGACTGCCCAGGCTTTCAGGCAGAAGACCCGAGGTCTGCGTGTCGCAGGGATCATCCGGAGGATCCTATTGAACCTCGGTGAGGAGATGCTTGCACTGTACCAACTAAAGAAACAATCCTTTGTCTTTCTGTATAGTCTGTTGCAGGGAGATGTTGACTTGGCATTGATAACACACATGGATGCATGATATATATCAATGCTACATTGGTTATTTGTTTGATTATCACAGTTTTTTAAATGTATCGCTACTTGTCAGTTTTGGGAATTTTACAATAAATATGTAATTGTGCATGCACCTAAAAATGTAAGTGTAATTTTTTATCATTTAACATTCACTGAAACTTCATCTTTAAAAAATGCTTTATAATAATTAAAAATTAAATATTAATAATTTAATACCACTGTTTATCAAGTCTCAAAATTAATAACATACTGTACATTGAAATGTTGTGCAAAATTTTGTAGAATTTCAAAGTTTTTATAGCTTTTTTTATTTTGACAAAGTATAGAATTCATATTATAAAAAATGAGTGTATAAAATTAGTATGTATATACATATATATTTAATTGGTTTATCAGTACTGATGAGAACTTTTAAATTGGTGCATCTCTGCCAGCGCATAATTCTGTTATGTGTGCATTTAATGTGAATTTTCGTATTTGACTTCACAGTGAGTCCGCTGGCGATGATTGCGTTTTTGTCTGTGGATGAATCTCTAGAGAAAGTGCACACGGCCTCTCTCGCCATTGGCTTCACACGGGCATTCAGGATGGTACGTAAGTTTATTGTTACACCTTCTTGAAGCAATATGGCCGTATAGACATGAACAGCACACTTTCACCAAAATACCCCCTTAATCTTTGGCCCCTGACTCTTTGGCCTTTGTTCGGCAGGTGTGGCAGAGCTCTGAGGCTGCTTTGCTGCAGATGGTGTTGGTGGTGATCATCAGACTTGCAGGGGGGCACAGAGTCGCACGCTGGAATGAGTTGGGCACTACAGTGCAGCTGATACTGGTGAGCCAAACCTAACTAAATGCATTTACTGTAATAAAATTGCAGGGATATTTGTATAATAACACTTTTCTTATCCATCCCCTTTTCTGGCAGGTCTCTCTATTTGTGAATCGTGTATCTCAGTTTGTATGTAAGCTGAGTTTTGCTCTTACGGTATTGATCACGTCCTGGACGGAGAGTAAACAGCGTCGTCAGTCGGCGGGAACTCTGCTAGCACTCAATGCTGCTCTATTCCCAGTTTTGCTAGGTGTTGTGGCTCTCTCTGCCCTTCTATCTGCCCCTCTCCTTCCTCTCTTCACACTACCGGTGTTCCTGGTGGGATTCCCCAGGCCGCTGCGCTCGTGGCCAGGCACCCCAGGCACTGCCTGCCCTTGCCCAGATTCTGTATATTACCAGCAGCTCTGCAAAAGACTTGCATCTGCTATCAGACCTGCATTTGCTAGTGGTGCATTTGGTGAGTGAGACCAACTGAGAAACATATTGCTGATCTGTAGCACAGTCTCAGCTCAGAATCATATTTTTGGAATGTTCCTCTAGCTCACACAGTAGAGCAAAGCGCTAACAATGCCAAAGTCATGGGTATTTTAAGTCACTTTGGATTAAAGGATGCATTAAATTGGCCCAAAGTGACAGTTTACATTACTCCCACCCAAAAAAAATTAAATGTTCTTTTGAATTTTCTATTCATCAGAGAATTCTAAAAAATGTCTGCTGATCTCTAGCACAGTCTCAGCTCAGAATCATATTTTTGGAATGTTCCTCTAGCTCACACAGTAGAGCAAAGCGCTAACAATGCCAAAGTCATGGGTATTTTAAGTCACTTTGGATTAAAGGATGCATTAAATTGGCCCAAAGTGACAGTTTACATTACTCCCACCCAAAAAAAATTTAATGTTCTTTTGAATTTTCTATTCATCAGAGAATTCTAAAAAATGTATCATGGTTTCCACAAAAACATTAAGCAGCACAACTGTTTTTAAGATTACTAATAATAAGAAATGTTATTTGTGCACCAAATCGGTATATAAGAATGATTTCTGAAGGATCATGTGACACTGAAGACTGGAGTAATGACTGCTGAAAATTCAGCTTTGCCATCACAAGAAAAATTAGCATTTTAAAGTATATTACAATGCAGAAATCAGCCATTTAAAGTCACAATATTTCACAATATTACTGAACATAGGAGACTTCTTACAAATAGATTAAAAAAACAATTTACCAACCCCAATCTTAAAGGGGTCATATGATGCGATTTCAAGTTTTCCTTTCTCTTTGGAGTGTTACAAGCTGATTGTGCATAGATAAGATCCCTGAAGTTGCAAATTCACAATATTTCACAATATTACTGAACATAGGAGACTTCTTACAAATAGATAAAAAAAACAATTTACCAACCCCAAACTTAAAGGGGTCATATGATGCGATTTCAAGTTTTCCTTTCTCTTTGGAGTGTTACAAGCTGATTGTGCATAGATAAGATCCCTGAAGTTGCAAAGACTAAAGTCTCAAAACCAAAGAGATATTCTTTATAAAAGTTAAGATGAGTCCTCCTCATCCTCTCACTTGAGGGGGCAAGACAGCTCCAGCCTCTCATCCTTTGCGGATTGGTCCGATGAGGATGATCTATTCGGTCCAGTCCCCATACGGCGGCCTATAAGAATGATGGTACGGACAGATGAAGGACAGACCGAGGTAGGGTTAGGAGTGTCTCTTCCAGGTTCTGTAGAGATCCACAGCCTGTACGAGAGCATGGCTCTGTCTTCTCTCCCCACCCTTAGACCTCTGGGTCTGGGTTTGGGGCTCGGCCTGCCCATTGTAGATAAAGGGAAAGATAACATCCCTTCACTTACTTCAACTACTGTCCTGAGAAACTCCCAGCCTCTCCACTTCACAAGCTCTCACTCAGAGCTCTTCTCTCTGCCTCCAGAATGGCGGACCGCCCAGTTGGCTTCCTCCAAACTCCAGGTTCTGCGACCCTGCTTCCCAGAGGCTTGGTTCTGCTTTTGTTTGTCCCAGCTGGTGCTGGAGAGTTTCGGGGAGGGAGACTTTGAGCAGGTGACACTGGGTTTGCAGGAGGACCATGCTCTGCGGGAGCTTTATACCCAGGTTGTGCTATCGTGTTGTGTGGCACTGGGGGCAGATGCTCAGGTGTTCAGCCCCAATCTGCTGTTCAGGCTGTACTGTGGGGACGGCCCCTGGACCGAGGGACTCGAGTGGCTCCGAGCCAATAAAGAGCTGCATCAGCTCACACTCAGGGCTTTCAGGTAACAGACAAGCAAGATTCAGCACACGTTTTCCTTCAAAAAATGGCCTAGATTTTCTCGTTTATTTAATATGTGACAGGTGTTGTATTATTCTGTGTGTGCAGGTACAGTGTAAAACTCTTGGTAGACCAGGCATCTCTTGGTCCGGTAGAGAGTCTGGATGAGCTCTACACAACTTTGCAGGATTACCATGAGAATTGGTTCATTGGCCTGGTAACAGACTGCAGTTGGCAAGACAGTGTTGCACAAGAGAAGCCCTTCCTATTCTCTCTCGGACACGATCTCACCATGGTAAACATTTACTGGAATGTAACCATTGCTACTGAACATTCTCGTATCTAGTTGTGAAACAATAAAAAGCATCTCTTCTGAGTATATATATATATATGAGTTTTTGCCATAACTAACCATGAATATAATGTTCATTGTACATTTTTATGCGCTATTTCTGCTAAATAGGCCCCGCCCACAATGATATCTCATTGGTCCAAAATCATGCTCCACATAAATTGGCTTGTGATTGTGTAATGTTGTGTTGGAATTCCAATTTTACTACATACAAATGACTGCATATGTTAGTACACTGTATTATTTTGAGACTATATATTTTTTTTTTATTGGTATCACTCGATATTGGATACTTAATTGTACATGCTTCTTTTCCCCCCATTTCATTCAGATTATTTTTGGCATAATCAAATGCTCAGTTATAATTGAAATTCTATTAATATGATTACAATTTAATAACACAGTTAAATGTCATTTTTAAGGAAATCTTAAAATGAATATCCATTTTTTGATGGCCTTTGTGGTTAAGATGCTTAAATTCACATTAAGCATTTGACAAATGATTTTATTTTTTTAAATTAATATAAAATGTATAGAATTTTAATATTGGCCATTACATTAATTATCAGCTTGTCTGTATTGACAAGAATTTAAATTGGTCTACCCCTACTCTTTTTCATGCATTCTTATGTCCCTTGAGTTTATTAATTTAATTTAACAAAAAAAGCTAAATGATCACTTACGGTTTCGTAATATTTTCTCTGTTTTCATAGGGGACATATACGAGCCGTGTGTTGTCCCTGCAGGAGAATCTAGTCCAGGTAGGAGTTTTGAATGAGGAGGGTGTGAGGGGCCAGTGGGCCAACCTGTCATGGGAGCTACTATATGCCACTAATGATGACGAGGAGCGCTACAGCATTCAGGCACATCCTGTGATGCTGAGGAACCTAACTGTTCAAGCAGCTGATCCACCTCTGGGATACCCCATCTATTCATCCCCACCCATCCATTTACACTGCTTATGATAATCACCTTCATTTGTTTACCCACACCGCTTCAGAGATCATGACACACAGGGATGCTACCAGCACATGAATTTCACAGTCAGAAGTTTCTGCATTTCATTTCTTCATTCAGAGTATGGTCAAATATTTTATTGAAAGTATGAAAATTGTTAGTTTTAGTGACATTTGACTTTTGAAAGAAATGCATGAATTTATGAATGTCAGCAGCTAGTAAATGTGCAAAATCCTCTCCAAACTCATTGAGACACAGAGCCCAGTTTAAATTTGTTCTCTAGAAAGTGTGCTCTATTTTCTCAACAATGAACCCTTGGGTGTCCTTGACTGAATCTCACCTCACATTGCTACCATTTCACATTTTTATTTTTTGTATTTTTTCACTTTCTTGTTAAGCATCCGTCAAGAGCCCTAAAAAGGAGAAACAGGAAAACCGTTGCTCTTTTAAAGAACCTGTTTGTCAGATCTCAAGGATGTGCCTTGGTTACTATATTCCGTGGTTATAATATTTTTTTTGTTCATGTGACCACCTGGCACCTATGGCTATGGCACCTTTGTTCATCCTATTTGAGCTCCGTCTTTATACGGTTGTGTAATTGTATGTATAGAAGTAATACAAATGTTTTGTATAAATACTTTACTGTCTTTTTTGTTCACACAAACTTAAAATGTTAGAATATTACATTCTATTTATAACTGATGTACAACATTTTAATACAGAAAACACAAAGAAAACAAATCATCTGCCCATGCATTTTTAAGAATGTACCATTTGTCTTCTTGCTATTGATACAGCAAGCAAAATATAAGGTGTTTTCATATTTATTTAATGACAGTGAAATGTCTGGGTGACTTTCCTGGGTCCTTCTGGTAAGGAATTCACAAATCAGTGTTTCCTGAAATTAGATTTTCAAGTTGTCTTGACCTTAGGCTTGCTGAAATATGCAGAGTCTGCATCCTAGAAAAGATGACGATTCAGAAAAGATATTACTGCTATTGTAGCATAAATAAACCAGTTCAGGGATCTGTTTACACCCACTACTCACCAGTCCAGCTTTGAAGTTCTGCACACGTTTTTTACCCAGAATGTTAGTCAAGTACCAGGCCAGAGTGGGACTGTACTGCCACAAATAGCAGAAGAGTAGAAAGGGCTGCTCGGCGATCCACATCTCTTTCACATGGTTGGCCAGACCTACCAGGGTGAGGTGAACGCAGCGCTCTGTGGACATCTTATGGGTCTGATCACCAGCTGTATCCACAGGCTAAAGAGAAAAAAAACCTTTTTATTTTAGCAAATGCAAAAGAATTTTGATTTAATGATCGTTTGTTTTGCTTTCTGAGTGCAGATAAGTATTATATTTACAGTATATACTGTTGTAGTTTTTATTAATATTTAAAATGAGCTTTTTTATTTAAATTGTAATTTTTTGTGCTTTTGTTTTATTTTGTATTTCTAAATTTACATGTTTTTCTTTGAGTTTTATTTCAGTTACTTTAGTACTTTTAAAGGGGAAGATTTTTTGTTGAAATACATTGTTTTTAGCCCAGTTTATTGTTAATTGACTATTGTTAAGTATGGCATTCATGGGTTTTTATCCCTCAATAGTGTAAACATTGAGCGTCCTAGGCACCATCGAAACATTATTAGAGTGTTCCACTAAGAGGTGCGTTTCCCAAAAGCATCATTAGCTAACTATGGTAGTTAGTTCCATTGAAATCTATTGGTAACGTACCATAGTTGCTTTTGGGAAACGCACCCCAAATCCATCAATCTCTTTCCTGCTTAACCAATAGCGAGTGTTTGGGGGCTTGGCTACTGTAGCAGGCTGAGCCAGAGGGTGTTAAGCTGACTTGTTACATGGAAAAAGAAATTCAGATTGTTACAGAAGTGCAAGCCAAAATTCGAAGACTTGCCAAAATATGCAGACAACGGGGTAAAACAACGGTAAACACTTGCGGTGCTTTTACACGTTTTGAATCGAGATGCCGAATTTGCAGAGTTTCTTCTCGCCAGGTAAGCTAAAATCTTTTTACAAGCTAAAAGTTTTTGCCACACATTTTAGCTTTTTACAGTCAATCCACAGATAAATAATCTTAAGAATAATCTTAAGGGCGTGTTAAAATAGTTCTGCAAAGGATTGTGTTTGAAAATATGCTTTATATTTGTAATTCCGCTAGGTGACACTAGTAGCGCAGAAACGGCAAACTTCACCTTTAAACATAATTCAGTAAAAATTTCCTTTAGTTTAAAGGGGTCATAGGATGGTACATGCACTTTTACAAGTTGTTTGAACTGAAATGTGTGTTGGCAGTGTGTGTACACAACCACCGGACAGATGAAGGACAGACCGAGGTAGGGTTAGGAGTGTCTCTTCCAGGTTCTGTAGAGATCCACAGCCTGTACGAGAGCATGGCTCTGTCTTCTCTCCCCACCCTTAGACCTCTGGGTCTGGGTTTGGGGCTCGGCCTGCCCATTGTAGATAAAGGGAAAGATAACATCCCTTCACTTACTTCAACTACTGTCCTGAGAAACTCCCAGCCTCTCCACTTCACAAGCTCTCACTCAGAGCTCTTCTCTCTGCCTCCAGAATGGCGGACCGCCCAGTTGGCTTCCTCCAAACTCCAGGTTCTGCGACCCTGCTTCCCAGAGGCTTGGTTCTGCTTTTGTTTGTCCCAGCTGGTGCTGGAGAGTTTCGGGGAGGGAGACTTTGAGCAGGTGACACTGGGTTTGCAGGAGGACCATGCTCTGCGGGAGCTTTATACCCAGGTTGTGCTATCGTGTTGTGTGGCACTGGGGGCAGATGCTCAGGTGTTCAGCCCCAATCTGCTGTTCAGGCTGTACTGTGGGGACGGCCCCTGGACCGAGGGACTCGAGTGGCTCCGAGCCAATAAAGAGCTGCATCAGCTCACACTCAGGGCTTTCAGGTAACAGACAAGCAAGATTCAGCACACGTTTTCCTTCAAAAAATGGCCTAGATTTTCTCGTTTATTTAATATGTGACAGGTGTTGTATTATTCTGTGTGTGCAGGTACAGTGTAAAACTCTTGGTAGACCAGGCATCTCTTGGTCCGGTAGAGAGTCTGGATGAGCTCTACACAACTTTGCAGGATTACCATGAGAATTGGTTCATTGGCCTGGTAACAGACTGCAGTTGGCAAGACAGTGTTGCACAAGAGAAGCCCTTCCTATTCTCTCTCGGACACGATCTCACCATGGTAAACATTTACTGGAATGTAACCATTGCTACTGAACATTCTCGTATCTAGTTGTGAAACAATAAAAAGCATCTCTTCTGAGTATATATATATATATATATATATATGAGTTTTTGCCATAACTAACCATGAATATAATGTTCATTGTACATTTTTATGCGCTATTTCTGCTAAATAGGCCCCGCCCACAATGATATCTCATTGGTCCAAAATCATGCTCCACATAAATTGGCTTGTGATTGTGTAATGTTGTGTTGGAATTCCAATTTTACTACATACAAATGACTGCATATGTTAGTACACTGTATTATTTTGAGACTATATATTTTTTTTTTATTGGTATCACTCGATATTGGATACTTAATTGTACATGCTTCTTTTCCCCCCATTTCATTCAGATTATTTTTGGCATAATCAAATGCTCAGTTATAATTGAAATTCTATTAATATGATTACAATTTAATAACACAGTTAAATGTAATTTTTAAGGAAATCTTAAAATGAATATCCATTTTTTTTATACCATACATTTGTGGTTAAGATGCTTAAATTCACATTAAGCATTTGACAAATGATTTTATTTTTTTTAATTAATATAAAATGTATAGAATTTTAATATTGGCCATTACATTAATTATCAGCTTGTCTGTATTGACAAGAATTTAAATTGGTCTACCCCTACTCTTTTTCATGCATTCTTATGTCCCTTGAGTTTATTAATTTAATTTAACAAAAAAAGCTAAATGATCACTTACGGTTTCGTAATATTTTCTCTGTTTTCATAGGGGACATATACGAGCCGTGTGTTGTCCCTGCAGGAGAATCTAGTCCAGGTAGGAGTTTTGAATGAGGAGGGTGTGAGGGGCCAGTGGGCCAACCTGTCATGGGAGCTACTATATGCCACTAATGATGACGAGGAGCGCTACAGCATTCAGGCACATCCTGTGATGCTGAGGAACCTAACTGTTCAAGCAGCTGATCCACCTCTGGGATACCCCATCTATTCATCCCCACCCATCCATTTACACTGCTTATGATAATCACCTTCATTTGTTTACCCACACCGCTTCAGAGATCATGACACACAGGGATGCTACCAGCACATGAATTTCACAGTCAGAAGTTTCTGCATTTCATTTCTTCATTCAGAGTATGGTCAAATATTTTATTGAAAGTATGAAAATTGTTAGTTTTAGTGACATTTGACTTTTGAAAGAAATGCATGAATTTATGAATGTCAGCAGCTAGTAAATGTGCAAAATCCTCTCCAAACTCATTGAGACACAGAGCCCAGTTTAAATTTGTTCTCTAGAAAGTGTGCTCTATTTTCTCAACAATGAACCCTTGGGTGTCCTTGACTGAATCTCACCTCACATTGCTACCATTTCACATTTTTATTTTTTGTATTTTTTCACTTTCTTGTTAAGCATCCGTCAAGAGCCCTAAAAAGGAGAAACAGGAAAACCGTTGCTCTTTTAAAGAACCTGTTTGTCAGATCTCAAGGATGTGCCTTGGTTACTATATTCCGTGGTTATAATATTTTTTTTGTTCATGTGACCACCTGGCACCTATGGCACCTTTGTTCATCCTATTTGAGCTCCGTCTTTATACGGTTGTGTAATTGTATGTATAGAAGTAATACAAATGTTTTGTATAAATACTTTACTGTCTTTTTTGTTCACACAAACTTAAAATGTTAGAATATTACATTCTATTTATAACTGATGTACAACATTTTAATACAGAAAACACAAAGAAAACAAATCATCTGCCCATGCATTTTTAAGAATGTACCATTTGTCTTCTTGCTATTGATACAGCAAGCAAAATATAAGGTGTTTTCATATTTATTTAATGACAGTGAAATGTCTGGGTGACTTTCCTGGGTCCTTCTGGTAAGGAATTCACAAATCAGTGTTTCCTGAAATTAGATTTTCAAGTTGTCTTGACCTTAGGCTTGCTGAAATATGCAGAGTCTGCATCCTAGAAAAGATGACGATTCAGAAAAGATATTACTGCTATTGTAGCATAGCATATCAGTTCAGGGATCTGTTTACACCCACTACTCACCAGTCCAGCTTTGAAGTTCTGCACACGTTTTTTACCCAGAATGTTAGTCAAGTACCAGGCCAGAGTGGGACTGTACTGCCACAAATAGCAGAAGAGTAGAAAGGGCTGCTCGGCGATCCACATCTCTTTCACATGGTTGGCCAGACCTACCAGGGTGAGTTGAACACAGCGCTCTGTAGACATCTTATGTGTCTGATCACCAGCTGTGGCCACAGGCTAAAGAGAGAGAGGGGAAAAAAAGTACTTTTTAGCTAAGCAAATGCAAAAGTATTTTGATATAATGATCACTGATCAATGAGCCTAAGTGCAGATAATTGTTATTTAAGTATTATATACTGTTATAGTTTTTATTCATATTTTGAATTAGCTATTAAATATATTGGTTTTAACCCCATTTGTTGTTCATTGGCTACTATGACATTCATGGGTTTATCTGTCAATCTAGTTCCCGCTCAACCAATAGCGAGTGTTTGGGGCGTGGCTACTCTAGCAGACTGAACTAGAGGGTGTTGAGTGTTGAGCTGACTTCTTGTTATATGGGCAAAGAAATTAAGTTTCGGTTATAGAAGTGCAAGCCAAAATTCGAAGACTTGCTAAAATATGCAGACAACGGGGTAAAACAAATAGGAAAACCGTTGCTCTTTTAAAGAACCTGTTTGTCAGATCTCAAGGATGTGCCTTGGTTACTATATTCCGTGGTTATAATATTTTTTTTGTTCATGTGACCACCTGGCACCTATGGCACCTTTGTTCATCCTATTTGAGCTCCGTCTTTATACGGTTGTGTAATTGTATGTATAGAAGTAATACAAATGTTTTGTATAAATACTTTACTGTCTTTTTTGTTCACACAAACTTAAAATGTTAGAATATTACATTCTATTTATAACTGATGTACAACATTTTAATACAGAAAACACAAAGAAAACAAATCATCTGCCCATGCATTTTTAAGAATGTACCATTTGTCTTCTTGCTATTGATACAGCAAGCAAAATATAAGGTGTTTTCATATTTATTTAATGACAGTGAAATGTCTGGGTGACTTTCCTGGGTCCTTCTGGTAAGGAATTCACAAATCAGTGTTTCCTGAAATTAGATTTTCAAGTTGTCTTGACCTTAGGCTTGCTGAAATATGCAGAGTCTGCATCCTAGAAAAGATGACGATTCAGAAAAGATATTACTGCTATTGTAGCATAGCATATAAGTTCAGGGATCTGTTTACACCCACTACTCACCAGTCCAGCTTTGAAGTTCTGCACACGTTTTTTACCCAGAATGTTAGTCAAGTACCAGGCCAGAGTGGGACTGTACTGCCACAAATAGCAGAAGAGTAGAAAGGGCTGCTCGGCGATCCACATCTCTTTCACACGGTTGGCCAGACCTACCAGGGTGAGTTGAACACAGCGCTCTGTAGACATCTTATGTGTCTGATCACCAGCTGTGGCCACAGGCTAAAGAGAGAGAGGGGAAAAAAAGTACTTTTTAGCTAAGCAAATGCAAAAGTATTTTGATATAATGATCACTGATCAATGAGCCTAAGTGCAGATAATTGTTATTTAAGTATTATATACTGTTATAGTTTTTATTCATATTTTGAATTAGCTATTAAATATATTGGTTTTAACCCCATTTGTTGTTCATTGGCTACTATGACATTCATGGGTTTATCTGTCAATCTAGTTCCCGCTCAACCAATAGCGAGTGTTTGGGGCGTGGCTACTCTAGCAGACTGAACTAGAGGGTGTTGAGTGTTGAGCTGACTTCTTGTTATATGGGCAAAGAAATTAAGTTTCGGTTATAGAAGTGCAAGCCAAAATTCGAAGACTTGCTAAAATATGCAGACAACGGGGTAAAACATAGGTAAACACTCGTGGTTGTTTTACACAATGGAAGAATTTGATGGAATGGCTGGATTTTAATCGAGACGCCAAACTTGCGGAGTTTCTTCTCAACACTGTTAAAGTCAAGTTTTTAGCTCTTTACTGTCAAGCCACAGATAAAGTAGTAAGATTTCGTAATGATGATAAGAATAATATTAAGGATGTTTTAAGGTGGTTCTGCAAAGGATTGCATTTGAAAATATGCTTTTTTGTAATTCCGCTAGGCGACACTAGTAGCGCAGAAATGGCCAACTTCACATTTAAACATAATTCAGTAAAAAATTGTTTAGTTTAAGTTTTTCATCTAATTTTTCTTTTAATTTACCCCAAAAAAACAAACAAACAAAAAAACAACTGGTGCAAATACTTTGCTGAGCTCCTCGGTGAACGCATTCTGAACGATGCTTGATATTACAGGTCCGGGACAAATGGTACTGATGGTGATGTTCGGATAATCAGTGAGTTCTGTCCTCAGAGAGTTAAAGAAACCCTGGAGAAACACAACAAACCAGGAGCTTTTTTATCTTTTTTGACTTTTTACCAGACAATGCTGCATACGTGTAGGCAGATTCTCAGGGAATTCTGTCAGTTTGCTCTCACCTGCACCGCATGCTTGCTCGCAGCATAGCCCGTTGCCAGGGGCACCCCTACAAAGCCTGAAACGCTGCTGATGGTGGCTATGATACCACTACCACGGCGGATCATGTGGGGCAGCACCTGCTTAGTGATGGATACGGTGCCAAGGTAGTTGAGCTCCATAAGTGCCTGGTACACATCAACATCAGCCTCTGTGCACAGCGAACGCTGCGTCCGGCCTCCGTTGTTTATCAACACATCTATCTGAAAATGCAGACACACAAAAATTAAGACATTTAGAGGGATTATTCCTACTTAATATCTCTGACCATTCTAATCATTCTAAATTGCTTGACACTCAGATGAAGTATAGTATAAAAAAACAAAATGGCATTGATAGTCTGTTGCAGCTGTTCCAATGTCAACAGAGAAATTCATGTAGAAATATTATGCTACGAAATGCTAGCTAGATGATTTCATTTTTCAGATGATTATTTACTGTTTTCTACACACTTGTCTCTGCAAATGTCTAAAGTTTGCATATTTTATTGTCATGTAATGAGATCCTGGGCTTACTGTTGCATTTTATGTTGAATAGTTCACCCAAAAATGAAAATTTGCTGAATATTTACCCATCCAAGATGTAGATGAGTTACAAACATACAGCTTTTCGCTTTACAAGACATTAATTGATACACTGGAGTTGTGTGGATTATTGTGATGTTTTTATCAGCTGTTTGGATGGAACGCATTCACTGCAGAGGATTCATTGGTGAGCAAGTGAAGCTAAATTTCTCCAAATCTGTTCTGATGAAGAAACAAACTCATCTATATCTTGGATGGCCTGAGGGTGAGTACATTTTCAGCTAATGTTCATTTTTGGGTGAACTTTTCCTTTAACCAGTGCATACTTTAATTCTTAGGTGTTAATACTAGGAAAATTCAATCAAAATCAGTATTCTGAAAATTACACTTTTTGGTGTCAGCAATGTTTCTGAAATAGAAGAAACAATCACAGAAACACTCTGAAGATTGGACATGAAATCCAGATGACATTTACATCACCAAAGTGCTTCAGAGCTGCAGCAGTTTTTTCTTGATGTGATCCACGGTCCAACAAATCAAGTGGAAGGACAAGAATATCCTCATCCTTTAGAGAGAAGCGCCCTAACAGAAGGAGAGGAAGAGTGTATTTTGTGTCAGTAGGTCATGGTGTGGATGCTTTTAGTACATAGCTGTCAAGTATTGACAGCAAAGATACTCGAGTATATACATTCAAGGTCATTCTGCAGCTCTGAGGGAGGAGACATGAATTACAGTGTACTTAATTGGGGTTTTATGTGTTTTACCTAAACATGTGCGCTTTACCCTCTCCAGCTCATTCTCCCTGCGGGCAGACAGCACAAGCCGAGCACCGAGGGCCGCGAGCTGATAGGACAACTCCTCCCCAATGCCACTCGAGGCTCCGGTAATCCACACCACTTTGCCTCTCAATTTTGACTCTATAAAATGAAAAATGAATGAATGAATTAATAAAATTCTACACATCACACTATATATTATTTAATTAATAATTATTTTTAAAAAATTGTATAAAGGTATAGTAATGGAAGTAATGCTCAACAGAGCACTATGAACTCCAGTATATGGGTCAGTCTAAGAAAAATTAAGTTTTACAGTATATGGTGTTTATATGTATAAGGTGAAGTGCATCTTTGTAAGAGTTTAAATATTATATCAGATAAAAATATGTTTAAGAAATAATACATTGTATTACGCAATCTCAAGCTAAATGAATACATTTTTAATATGCTGGGATATAATTGTGCCTTCTGAAATGGTTCATGGTAACAGTGTGCTGACAGTTCTACATTTAATTTGATATTAAAACCTGGCTTGTGTGCAACTACAGCTACAAGGTGCTTGTTATGGTGCGAGGTGTTTTTCAGGGGACATTTAGCAGCTTATTAATCATATTTTTTTTCTCTATATTTTTCTCTATGGAAAGTCCTCATAAAACATAAAAACCCAACATTTGTGTGTATATAAAGACGCTGATAATGGCATCAGCTGTAACCGGTATTCTATAGTCTTTGATTATAACCATGATTCATGCAGACTTTATACTTTACTTATATAAAAAACGTTATACTTTACTATACTGTACCTGTCGCATACTGCCATGGTGACCTCTACACTACACTGGGTTGTTAGAGCACTTAACAGTCATAGTTAACGACAGAGTGCAAATTCCATAACCTTGCAGGAATGTGTCACACTTTGTTGCATAAGAAGCCAGGTGTTGGTTGATTTTAGATTGCAAACATATTTCTGTGTATACATGTATATGTCTATAAGCGATTCTGATTCATATTACCTGGGCTGTTGCCGAACCTCGCCGCCCATAATAAAGTCAGATCAGCGTCTGCGAAGATGAAGCGTATAAACTGCGTTAGTAAATAAACTGCGCTCCCAACGAGAATCACACACAGCCAGCATATATCCAACATTTCTGTATAAACGCCGAGAAACTTCGCAAAAAGTAGCTATTTTACAGAGTAGTGGCTGAATGCGCTGGTAAATCTTGCGCAAGCTGCGCCTGACAGATCCGTCTGTGTTACAACATGCTGTAACTGCTGCCTCTGAACCAACCCTGCTCAGTTCAGCCAACGACCCGGCAGGACCTACAGCACGAGTCAAAGCCTTCCGGGTTAATCTTCTGTTTTAATGGAATACACTGCTTTACCTTTATTTTTAACCTATCTATCTATCAATCTATAGCCAATATCTGTCCACTCGAAGAGTACAAAGCTATAGGCTACAGCAGCCTTATATTATATGATTTAATATTTATATTCCATATTATTTATATTCCGCTGGTTTTGTATTCAGATGGAGTTGAATAGGCTACAACAGTAGACAGACAGATAGATAGATGGATGGATAGATAGATAGATAGATAGATAGATAGATAGATAGATAGATAGATAGATAGATAGATAGATAGATAGATAGATAGATAGACAGACAGACGATACAGACAGACAGACAGATAGATAGAGATAGGCAGACAGACAGATAGATAGATAGAGACAGACAGATAGATAGATAGATACAGACAGACAGACAGACAGATAGATAGATAGAGATAGACAGACAGACAGATAGATAGATAGAGACAGACAGACAGAGATAGATAGATAGATAGATAGATA
>NW_015505285.1:1197672-1227672 GCF_001515645.1 Sinocyclocheilus grahami | reverse complement strand
ATGATGATGATGATGTCATTCTTTTAAGTGCGCAGCCCTGCTGAATCCACATCCGGGTCCTGCGCTGCTGCTGGTGTGCAGAGATTCGGTCCCGAACGTAGCGGACCAAAATAGCGGTCAAACCCGACACTTTGGACGTTCAGGACGCGGAATAAATGGGAATGATGCATCCCTGGTTTAAACAGATAAGGGTGATCTGCTCTTTCACAGACTGAATGCAGAGCAAAACAATCCGCCAGCCTGTCTCTCTCTCACCACCGCCGCGCTCAGTTTATATCTCTCGCTTTCTTTTCGTCCTTCTCTTTTATCTGGTTTTTAGCTTCTCCACAACAGAACTCCCCAGGACTTATTTTTAGTGGGTAAGTTTCTGTGCTTTTGTAATATGCCTATGCGAATGGCAGAGCTAGCTTGTTAGCATGTAGGCTAAGGGAGTAGGCGGGTGTTGTTTGAGCTCGGCGGGCTGACCTGTCGCATGTGGCCGTCGCATGATGCGCTGAGGGCCGCAGGTTTGACAATCCAAGCCCGAGGCTTCATTTGGCCTCTCGTTAGCATTTAGCTTGCTAGATTGTCTGACCTTAAACCGTAGACGTGAGTATCTGCCAGGCTCTTAGCTCATTCTCTTTCCCGATTACATTCACTAGCTTATTTCACTGTCTAAACGTTTCAGTCAAACTGAAGGGACCCAAACGTCAGACTTAGCATAAAGCTAGCGTGCTAACAGGCTCGCGACACCATGACGTAATGCGGAATAGAGGCGCGTGAACATGCGGCAGGTCTGCACGCGCAGACTTTCAGTTCACTGCTGTTCAGCACTAACAAGGGCAAAGAGCATTGATTGCTGATATCTCACTGTAAAGTGTGAATGTACTCTAGCAGTAAACCCAATCTGCAGCTAGATCAGATTTATAGAGAGTTTACCTGTCAAATGTAGTGGTTCAAAGCTGGAGTTTAAATTGCACTGGTTTTGTGTTCAGAGTGCGCAGTGATAGATGTGAGTGGCATCTGTACTGTATGGAAGCAAATGGTTATCAAAATTCATTTTTGAAATGTAATATGCAAAATGACAATGTATTTCTGTATTTAAATTTACATTTTCCCATACCATATGTGCAACATTTAGTACAAAATGAAAATTCAATTATGTAATTTACATTAGCCATTTTCTACACTAATTTTAATATGTAAATTAAAAATATTTTAACGCTTTAGAAGTTGCAAAATTATAATGAAATTGTATTACCCAAATTGATTAGATAGTTTTAACATGTCCAAGCAGAAACTGTAGCAAAATTATAATTTAAATGCCATTTTTCCTAAATGCGTTTAGACTTACGGGTAGGACACTTGAGATTGCATTTTCATCGTGATACTGTGTGATAATTGTAGCAAAATGCAGTGTGAATTTCAAAATGCATTCGGAGCCAAATGTGCAGCAAAATGGTGATTTAAATGTCTTTTGTTTTTCTTCAATTCATTGGCACTTACACTTAAGACGTGTACTTTCATTAAGTACCCCGTGATAATGTAGTTTAAGTCCTAATGGCCCTGTCCCAAATGGAACACTTCATGTGCACTTGCGGTCTTACGGACTTACAATGTTTGCGTGTCCGTTAAGTCCACAAGACCGTAGGGTGTCCCATTTGTCATTTTAGCATTCAGAAGGGTGCTCGTGAGCACCCCCTTTGCGGCTGTAATGCGCCCTCAATACGCACTTCTGCCGAGCGGGAGCCAAATGTGCAGCAAAATGGTGATTTAAATGTCTTTTGTTTTTCTTCAATTCATTGGCACTTACACTTAAGATGTGTACTTTCATTAAGTACCCCGTGATAATGTAGTTTAAGTCCTAATGGCCCTGTCCCAAATGGAACACTTCATGTGCACTTGCGGTCTTACGGACTTACAATGTTTGCGTGTCCGTTAAGTCCACAAGACCGTAGGGTGTCCCATTTGTCATTTTAGCATTCAGAAGGGTGCTCGTGAGCACCCCCTTTGCGGCTGTAATGCGCCCTCAATACGCACTTCTGCCGAGCGAGCTTCGCAGCAGACTTCTACCCGACAGTCAAAGCGGTATTACGTCACGAAAGTGCAAACTCCGAGGAAGACCGCGAGGGTTTAGGGTGCCATTTGGGACAGGGCCAAATGTGGATTTGAAAATGCATTCCGAGCCGATCACGCCCCCAACCTGTCAATCATTATATCAAGGCAGGGCTCGGCAAAAAGACGCACAATAGGTCAATATTCCCCATTAACCAAACGCTTTTCACCTGCCTCAACATCTCTCACTGTTTTACACTCCGATTGATGCCCATAGCCTATTTGCTACCATACTTTATTCTTCTCCTATAAATGATTGCGTGTCTCCCAGCACCTAAGCGTTGCAGGTGCGTCGCACATCTCACTCTGCATGCCGAGTAAGCAAATTCTACACTTGTTTACCACATTACATAAAATTTTATTCCTCTCTTTTAATCCGTAACAGCGTGTGTTCAGTGGCACCGCGATTGATGGCCGTGATTTTTAATATTAAGTTATCTCACTTTGTCTGTGGCATGTTCTGTGACAGCTGCGTCTAGTTCGGACTGGTGAAGTGTCATCTGGGGCAGGCAGGAGTAGCAGCGTTTTCTGTATTTTTTCTGCCTGTGTGACTAAATTTTGTGTGCAGTCGCACTGGCACGACCACCGTGTTGTTCAACTCATAAGCGCTGCCATTTGTGTTGCATATGAGAAACATCAAACGGTAACTCGTTTGAAATGCGCAGCGCTTTGAGTGTAGAGCCTGTTTTTTTTATACTTGCCACGTTAGCAGGTGCTCGCAACAAAAATTATGCGAATATTGAGGAAACAATGGATGGTTTTCACGCTAAAGTAAAAAGTTCTTAAACCAGAGAAGGTGAACATGTTGGTATTCTTGTGGGGAAAAAACCATGCAAGCACTGTCACCGACAGCAAGTTTATTTTTACTTTTCTTTTTCTTTTCATTTTGAAAAGCTTATCTTTGCTGTTTACCTGACGTTATGCTATGGAGGCTCTCTTTTATTTATTTATTTTTATTTGACGACTCAGTGTTTGCTAAACGTTCTGTAATTTATTAGTCAGTATATAATACAGCATGTGGTGTATGCCATGCCTCATCTTATTAGTTTTTGTTAATAAAAGTTTTGTAAGCTAGTTTGTCATTGTATCTTACTGTTTTATTGTTGTTGTGCTTTTTAATTAAAAATAACAATGAATCAATCTTTTGTTTCAGTCTTAAAAAGTGAAAGGTGTGTAGATGTAAGCAAAACAGATAATTATCTTTTATTGTAAAACGTGGCAAGATCGTGAATTCGAAAGTGAAAGCATCTGTGTCTACACTGTGTCTACACCGGACGCGAGCGTCGTGACAAATGACTGTATTGAACCCATTATAATCAGCGATGCTGTCTACACTGGATGCAGCGCGATACGACATGACAACTATCGCATCCGGTGTAGCCACGGTGTAAGATGGCAAGTAAATAAGTGTAGAATTGCACTGTCTGCTTATGTGCATCAATCGGAGTGTAAAACAGTGAGAGATGTTGAGGCAGGTGAAAAGCGTTTGGTTAATGGGGGATATTGACCAATTGTGCGTCTTGTTGCCGAGCCCCGCCTTGATATAATGATTGACAGGTTGGGGGTGTGATCGGCTCGGAATGCATTTTCAAATCCACATTGACTAGTCTACTCTGATCGCAGGGTATTTAATGAAAATGCAATTGAAACATCTTATGTGTAAGTGTCAATGCATTTAAGAAAAATAAAAGACAACTCCTCATTTTGCTGCACATTTGACTCAGAATGCATTTTGAAATTCACACTGCATTTTTCTTCAATTATCGTGCAGTATCACGATGAAAATGCAATCTCAGGTATCCTACCCGTAAGTCTAAACGCATTTAGGAAAAATGGCATTTAAATGATCATTTTGCTACAGTTTTAAATTCTAATCAATTTGGGTAATACCATTTCATTTTAATTTTGCAACTTACAAAGCGTTAAAATGTTTTTAATTTACATATTAAAACTCATGTAGAAAATGGTAAATGTAAATTATATAATTGAATTTTTATTTTGCACTAAATGTTGCGCACATGGTATGGGAAAATTTACATTTAAATACAGAAATACATTGCCATTTTACATATTGCATTGTAATTTTGCATATTACATTTCAAAATGAATTTTGCTACCCATATGCTTCCATAGTACTTGTCTATTTAGTGTGTGTGGCATTGCATTATCTGACAACCATACATAGCTGGGAACTCGCTGTAATGTACAGGTGCATCTCAATAAATTAGAATGTCATGGAAAAGTTCATTTATTTCAGTAATTCAACTCAAATTGTGAAACTCGTGTATTAAATAAATTCAATGCACACAGACTGAAGTAGTTTAAGTCTTTGGTTCTTTTAATTGTGATGATTTTGGCTCACATTTAACAAAAACCCACCAATTCACTATCTCAACAAATTAGAATATGGTGACATGCCAATCAGCTAATCAACTCAAAACACCTGCAAAGGTTTCCTGAGCCTTCAAAATGGTCTCTCAGTTTGTTTCACTAGGCTACACAATCATGGGGAAGACTGCCAATCTGACAGTTGTCCAGAAGACAATCATTGACACCCCTCACAAGGGCCTGCCTTTGTGATGGTGTGTGTGTGTGTGTTTACATTTGTTTTTTGTGCCTGTTGGCATGCCATCGTTTATTTTAAGTGACCACCAGCATGACAAGACTTTTGTAGTTTCAGTCATCATGAATTATAAATAGTGACCTAGTGCTGTGTGTGCTTGATTCGGGTTAAACTTCCCATTAAAGGTTTTTCAAGTTCAAGTAAATTGTTTCAAGTCTAAATTAAATTCAAATCAACCCTTAATGCATGTTATTAAATACTGATCATATTGTAAACAATCCATGCATATGTTTAGTTGTTAATCTTTTGACCTCATAATTCTTAATCAAAATCTTCTGGCGAACATGTCTCTGGTGACATATGCCAGACTTCTCCAATCATTTAGTCCACTTGAAACCCGCCCCTTTCTTATAACTGACTGCATGCAGGCATTCAGATCTGCCTCCATAAATTGACAACCACTGAATATAATCAAGTCCGTCCCCGTCTTATTTGTTTTTCAAATCCATTTAATTCAAATGTACCGAAATTTATTAAGAAAAGATCTGTTGCTACTCCCATTTCATTAACTCATGTTATCATAAGCTGAGTTGGCATTGTCAATTTTTCCTGTTCTTATTGGAATTGATAACCTACATTAAATTGGCTTTAATGTTCACATATGAGAATTACACTACAGAACAAATTTTTCTTGACTGTCAACATGAGTAGGCCTATTTTGCTTATCACTCAGCAAAGATTAAAAAGTTGTTTTTAAACATTTACTTGTTGCAATTTTATGCAATATTTTAACACTTGAACAGGGTTATTATAAAGTTTTAATATTTGAACATGGTTATTGAACTGTGCAAATGATGGGTGGGAATGTAAGTTTACTTTAAAGTTGTAAGTATATAATTTCTGTACCGCTAGTGTCACCAAACAGAATTGTCTTTCATTGTTGAGACAGACATATCATCCTGCCCTAAACATATACCACTGCATATGTCTTGGTAAATCTAATTTGTAATAAAAATTACAACTGCATTTTAAAATGTGATTTGAAAAAAGCTTCAGGTTTGCTGTGCTTGTTTGTAGAGATGCACAATTTGGCCACAAATTTTGTGGTTATATGTATTATTGTTGATGTTATCTGAAAAAGACAGTGAATTATTATTATTAGTAGTAGTTAAAGTAGTGGTAATTATATAAAGAAGTGCTTAATAACAGTTAGTAGGTAATCGAAATTAAAGGTATTTGAGAATTGTGAAATTTGGCTTGTATTGACTGCTGAAATTTGGTACCATGACTACCCTATATAGAATTCATTTTTCAATGAATCGTGCGGCCATATATCTGGCCCAGTTGGGATGCGAATAGCAACTAGTTTGGCGTTATGTTGCTCATCATTCTCAAACTTTTCTGTTCTAGATTCCTAAGCAGCAAAGATGGGTGCATTCCTGGACAAGCCAAAGATGGAGAAACACAATGCCCATGGTGAAGGCAACAGCCTGCACTACGGCCTGAGCAGCATGCAGGGCTGGCGTGTAGAGATGGAGGATGCGCATACTGCTGTCATTGGTCTGCCAAATGGCTTGGAACCCTGGTCGTTCTTTGCTGTTTACGATGGGCATGCAGGATCGCAGGTGGCACGTTACTGCTGCGAGCACCTCCTGGAGCACATCACCAGCAACCCTGACTTCCAGGGTGGAGGCGGAAGAGGAGGTCCAGCCGTGGAGCCCAGCGTGGATAGCGTGAAATCTGGAATCCGTACTGGTTTCCTGCAGATCGACGATCACATGCGGCAGATCTCGGAGAAGAAGCACGGTGGTGCCGACCGCAGTGGCTCGACGGCTGTCGGTGTGATGATCTCACCCCGCCACATCTACTTTATCAACTGCGGAGACTCACGGGGTTTGCTGAGCCGCGGAGGGGCTGTGCACTTCTTCACACAGGACCACAAACCCAGCAACCCCTTGGAGAAGGAGAGGATCCAGAACGCTGGAGGATCTGTGATGATCCAGCGCGTCAATGGGTCCCTGGCAGTGTCCAGGGCTCTGGGGGACTTTGATTATAAGTGTGTGCATGGTAAGGGTCCCACGGAGCAGCTGGTGTCGCCGGAGCCCGAGGTGTATGCTATCGAGCGGTCGGAGGCAGAGGATGAGTTTATTGTTCTTGCTTGTGACGGGATTTGGGATGTGATGGCCAATGAGGAGCTGTGCGATTTTGTTCGTTCACGACTGGAGGTGACTGACGATCTGGAGAGGGTCTGCAATGAAATTGTAGATACCTGTTTGTATAAGGTGAGTGTAAACAGACTTTTACCAGCCAGTCAGATGAATGATTTTGTCTGTTAAAGATACAGTGAAAGGAATCACACTTTGTTGATAGTTTGCTAAGTATTTTATGCAATCAGTTTCCAGTACAGTTCAAAAGTTTGGGGTCAGTAAATTTTTCATTTATTTTTAATCTTTATTCAGCAAGGACGCATTAAATTGACAGTAAAGACTTTCTACAAAAAATGGCAATTTGTCACATAAAAGTATTTCAAATAAATGCTGTCCTTACGAACTTATTGTTCATCAATGCATCCTGAAAAAAAAAACTCAGTTTCCATTAAAATGTTTTCAACATTGATGAAAATTAGAAATGTTTCTTGAGCACCAAATCAGCATATTAGAATGATCATGTGATGCTGAAGACTGGAGTAATTGCGGGTGAAATGTCAGCTTTACCATCACAGGAATAAATAAATACATTAAAATAGAAAACAGTTATTTAAAACTACTGTATTTTAATCAAATAAATGCAGCCTTAGTAAGCATAAGATACTTCTTTCAAAAACAAAAAAATCTTACAGACCTCAAACTTTTGTACCCCTGAAATTAATTGGACTTTTATTGATGCATCTCAGTTTTTATTTTTTTTATTTTAAGATAAGCAAAAATAAGGAAGTTTAATGTGATGCAAACAAATATAATAAGTAATGGAAAATGATTAGATGTTTTTGTTTTTAAATATATATATACGTTTTTAATAGCATTATCTACTTCAGTAGTATACAATGAACATATGTGACCCAGCTGTATTGAACACAAGTGTTTGTTTTTTTTTCATTTCTATACTGAGATGTTCATAACACAATTCTTCTTATTCTAAATCTTATCTCTCGCATTTTCCCACAGTGTTTCATTGATATTAAATTTTGATTTGGTTTAAATTTTGATGAACCACTCCCTTCTTCTGTGTTTGGACAGGGAAGTCGTGACAACATGAGTGTTGTGTTGGTGTGTTTTGTTAGTGCACCGAAGGTTACCCCTGAAGCTGTCAAAAGGGAAGCGGAGCTTGATAAATACCTAGAGAGCCGAGTAGAAGGTAACCTTTACAAGCCTTCTGCTATTAAGTGGAATTAGTAATTCTGCTGGGCCAAACTTGATTGCTCTGAATTGTTGTTGATATAACAGAGATCCTGAAGAGGCAGGGGGATGGAGGTGTGCCCGACCTGGTACATGTGATGCGCACGTTAGCATCTGAGAGCATCCCCAACCTACCACCTGGAGGAGAGCTGGCCAGCAAGTGAGTACCACACAATCTCGCTTTCTCCCTTTACTTCAAGTTCCAAAACCTAGTGATCTGTCCATCCAACATTTTGGGAACCATTGGTGGGTAATTCTCACAGAACCTTTCAATAGCACAATATCATTCAAAAGTTTGGGGTCAGTTAAGACATGAAAGAGACTTGGGTCTGCACCAACATCTCTCTAGTTGCTGTACTTGAAGAATAACATATGAAGTTCCATTTTGCTTTTAATGTGGCAGCTCAGTAAGTTTTGCTACAGAGGTGATGTTTCCTTCACCTTTCTTTCTTCACTCAGAAGATTAAACCGGTCTGTTTTTGTCATAGACGGAGTGTAATTGAAGCAGTATACAACAAACTTAACCCATACAGGAACGAGGATACAGTGAGTACATCAGCCTGACTCTGTGTGTGTGTGTGTGTGTGTGTGTGTGTAAATGCTGGGATGTTTGCTTGCAAGATTTTTTTGTTTTGTTCTAGAATTAAGTTGCATTGCACGATTTTGTTATTTGCCACCTTAAGTGTTCCAGAGTTTTGTTTTTTCATTTGTGCATGTTTCCATCCTATTCCAATTCCATATTATCCCCTCTCATCTGACAGTGCTGGATAGGCTGAACTGTGCTTTGGAAAGAGTTTTGGTTGAGTGCAGGGTGGAGCCCCTCAAATTTGTTGAGCAAACCGATTTAATATTTAAAAGAAAAACTTAAACACTTAATAATTTGTAATGGATTGATTGGATGATTCTAGCTCTCTTGACTCAGTACAGTTCTTGATTTGAAAATAACTTAATTACATAAGATGTGATGGTACTGTATAGGGTTGTCATGGTACTAAATTTCAATAGTCAATACCAGTAATTCTCAAATAGAATCAATTTCAATACCACAGAAAAAATAAATGTTACCAAACACACTTTATTTAAAAGAATAAACATAATAAAAAATATTAGCATTTTCAATTAAAACAGTGACATGTAATCAAGTGTCATTTTTAAAGTTTTTAAAAGTAATTTAAAAAACCTAGCTGCATTTTACCATGAAGTGTGATTGCTCTTTATTATAGTGGCATTTTAAAGCATCGTTTACAAAAGTGAGTTGGCACTTGGTACTACCAGTGCCATAGAAAATTATTTTTATTTTATATATATATATTATTCATTTTTATTTTTTCCCAAATATGGACTTTCTAAAGATACTTTTGGCATCCCTAGTGGCAAATGCATTGTGATTTATGATTTATTTGTTTTTAACAAACTGATTGTGTATATCCGTTTTTGTTTCATATAGACTTGACTGAAAATCAGGCACCTTGGGTGCTCTTTACTTCAGCACTCAGCACTTGATTCTGATGCTTTTCATGACTACCAACCTTGACCTGCCACACCTCAGGCTGTTCTTCCAGTTCATGTATTTTTACAAACCAGTTCAAGCCTTCCCAAAATAACAATGAAACGATTCATTTTCAGTCTGTCATTTTCCTCTCTTCCATATTTATTGAATAATTGGTTCATGTCATATTTATGTTTATAAGGGGCAGTTCAGCCTGCTAAGTGTGAACCCTGATTGGTTGGTGTGCATATTGATGGACTTAAGCTGTTTGATCCATTGGTGATATTTTTCTTTCATTTGGGGTAGTGCTTTGCTTTTAGGTGCAGTCTCATAGATCACTGGGGTTGGGTACACCCTTACAGGAATCTGTAGGTTTTTATTGAGGAAGACTTTTTTTTTTTTTTTTTTTTTTTTACAGTTTACAATTCTACAAAATAACGACAGTCCCTGTGAACTGGTGTAAAATTGGCCCAGAGAGGCTGTTGGGACTTTAATGCTTGTATTCCAAAAATAGGACTTGTATTTGAATTGTCTTAGAATTGGAATACACTCACAGCAGTTTTAGTTCAATACCTGAGCTAATCTGAATTTGGGAAACTATTACAATAGAACCACAATAAATCTGTCTTTTGGATCACTCTGGAGCCAAATATGTATATAATTAATATAGGGCACTGTGATATAGCCAAAACTGATATGTCAATCGCTTTTATTCATTTTTCCGTATTCAGTGTAGTATGTTTTTCCCCAATCCAAGGAAGCATCCTCTCAAGTAATAGTAATAAACAGCAGTATTTACATACCTAAACACTACCATCCAAAAGTTTGGAATCGGCTAGATTTAAAATGAATAAATAAAGACAGACATTCTCATTGTTAAAAACTTTCTGTTAGTCAAAGAATCCTGACAAAAGTATATTTTCCACAAAAATGTTAAGCATTACAACTGTTTTCAACATAGATAGTAATAAGAAATGTTTCTTGAGCATCAAATCACCATATTAGAATGATTTCTGAAGGATCATGAGCCACTCAAGACTGGAGTAAAGGCTGCTGAAAATTCAGCTTCACCATCACAGGAATGACTTACTTAAAATTATTTAAAAATTTTAATAATATGTGGTAATGTTACTGTTTTACTGTATTTTCAAAAGATTAAATAAATACAGCCTTGGTGAGCAATGTCTTTAAAAAAAACTTTTGAATGGTAGTTTATATAATCAGGGAAATCCTCGCAATTCATAAGTATGTCATTTATAGCCCTAAATTTATGTAATAATTGCCTACCTTTCAGCATTACAATGATACTAGCTTAATTATAAAAAAATTTAATACCTAATCCTGCATTCTACATGCTTATCTGTAGCGTGTCTCAAGTCTGTTCATACTTACGGCAGTTTTGTCTCTGGAGTTCGCCAGAGATTGATGCACCACAAAATCTCCAAATAGCCTGTTGGCACACAAGCATCATCAAGTGCTGTAATTTCTGTCAATTGCAATCAGTGTATCAGTTTGGCCATTTAAACCCAAGATTTGGATCCCTCCATCATTTCCATCAACATTTCCTAGAATCATTCCTGATTTATCTTCACCAGTGTTTCATACTGTGTCTCACACAAACATGCTTTTTCCTGAGTGGTTGGCAGTTGGAGCTTGGTGGGATCTCACAAGCTGCTCTCCTCCTCTCTCCATTCAAGGACTCTGCATCCACGGATGACATGTGGTAGCCCCACCCCTTTAAACACTGCACAGAGTTTACAACCCTCCAGAACCCTGCACAACAACCTTTCCTACAGGACCCAGCACCAGAACCCTGCACAAGAACCCTCAACTACTACAGAACCTGCACAAGAACCTACCACAGCCCAGCTCAGCTGCTCTGGACTGTTCGGAGGAAGAAGAGGCGGAAGAAGAGGAAGGGAATGAGGGCTCCCTCCCCTTGTTCACATAACGTTCCCTCTCAGTGCTAGGCAATGGTACCTTCTGGAAATTTTCTGCATACTCTTCTGTCCCGAATCACTCTTTTCCCAAATCCTTTTATCCTTAACATCACCCTCTTAAAAAAAAATCCAACACTTTTTTCCATTTAAATCTTTTTTTTTTTTTTGGTGTAATTAATTTGATTCACATTTCCTTGTGTGTTTGTATATTTCAGCTTTTATTTCTGTGAAGTGCAATTGTCTTGTACAAAGAAAAGCCTGTATCAAATGCAGCTTTAGTTTTAAGTTTATAAAAAAAGAAAAAAGGCACACCTTTATTGCCCTGCCTGCTTTTGTTTCCTTTCCAACCGCTGAAGCCCAACACATCTGCCTCTCATCTGCTTTCCTTTCACTTCTTTGTTTTTTTCCTTTTTTAAACAAAATATAACTTTTTGTATTGTTACTTTTTAAGTGAAACGGGTAAATGATATGGGCTCACAGCACAGTACAGTAAGCTTTTTTGTAAATCTCACAGCACGGATGACAGTAATCGTTATGTTCTCTCAGTACTACTGTTTTTCTTTTTCTGGTGGGGTGGGTCTTTTATTTTCGCCCTTTGTTTTTTTTCTTTTCAGAGGAAACCGCTTGAACTTAAACTAAGCTGAAATTGTGTGCGTGATTGTGTGTGAGAGAATGAGCGAGTCTTATGAGAAATCAAAGGTTTGTGTTGTGTGTGTGTGTGTGTGTGTGTGTAAGAAAGAGGATGCCTGTTTGATCCACCAAACTATTTCCATAGTGCAAATTTTGTGTGTGATTCTGTTACCTGATGCACCAACCCTGATTCTCTCTCTTATCATCAACACTAGGACTCTACAGTGTTCTGCACTACTGCAGCTTCTTGATTTGTTTTAAGTTGATCTAGGAGCATTTTAAAGGATTTCCTGCACTTGCTGAAAAAAAGTAATTGTTAAGAAGCACTCAGAACTGGGACAGGCCCTATGAAGTGCGTTTATGTGTGTGTTTGGTTGTTAGTGCATATGGTCTGAATGGATGTGTGAGATTGCATGTTTATTGTGCTTAAAATTATGTGGGTTTTAATGGGGATATTTAGGCTTTTGACACAAATATATAAGGCTTTAGCTGTAGTGCTCGATCACCCATCTGCACTGCTGAGAGAGTGATGAGTGAATGCTTTCTGAGATTAACACTCAACTCTGATTTTTCTTCTGCTTTAACCATTCGCTTCATCTCGTGTTGATTTGTTATGTTTTATGTTTCTCTTTTTTTTTTTTTTGGATGTGGTGATTTCTATCTCTCTCTCTCTCTCTTTTCAAAGAACAAATACAGTGTGATGCAGTGAGCTGGCCTGGTTTAGGCCAGAGCCTGCTTGTGTTCCTCTGACCAATAGGGAGCGCAACAGAGTACTGTTTGCTGCTAAAGTGTGTGATTGAATCATTCGTTCATTCATTTGAATGCTCTTAGTTAATATTCTCCCACACCTTTTCCCCCAATGCTGTATGTAACATAGTTCTGAATTAATTTAATTGTATTTTTTTCAGAGAGATTGTCACTTGTTCATTTGTCCTGGTTGTCTGAAACGTGACACGGTAAAATCACCCCCTTCGTCCTTACCTTCCCAAACTAAATTTTATGTATGGAGTAGATTATATGAACAGGAATTCCCTTGCATCTAATAAATATAAGTTAGCTTTTTAGGCTAATCCTGTGTATTTGCATACTGAAAAAAGGGTAGGTAAAAAGATCACTACTTTTGAGTCTTTTTCGTGAACCTCACAGGGTGATTTATTAAACTAATATTGTAACAAAATGACAATCTAACAGTGTATAGCTAATGTTAACGAAAAATCTCCCTGTATCCTCTATGCTTTCGGCTTGTGTTATAACATGGGCATAAAGATAGTTGTGTTTGTGTGTGGAATGGTGAGCTGTGTGTTTTCCCCAGTGGAAGCTGGAATGTTGTGTAATAGGAGATTCACGAAATGAATCTAAAATTAACAGGATATTTTAGGATGGTCTTAGAGGCCAGGATATGTTCATGTGTCTTTAAGCTTTTTTGGATTCGCAAAGCTACATGGAATCACTTTAGGAATGTAGACACGAGGAACGACGACTCTTAATAGGATTCTGTTGGCTTGCTTGACACTCAGTTTGGTCTTATACGAGCTTAAAAATCACTTGTATGAAAATTAACAAATTATGTGACTTGTTTTGAAAAAAGCATTTTGTTGTATGTGCAGTTTTGAGATTCTTGGACTGCTATTACACAGATTCTCCTCCTTCGTCTTCGTAAGACTTCCAGATGGTTTTTAGATGGGGGGGGGGGGGGGGGGGGGGGTGAAATGGTCATAAGCACAGGTCTATTAAGTGAGGAGAGGTTATGGCTTACAGTGAAACATACAAGCCCAGTTATAGATGATAGAGATGTTTTTGAATGTGTTTTTACTGTTGACAAGGGCATTTTGCAAGGAATTCAAATGACACATGAACTGTCGCATTTGTTAATTGCGCATAGATATTTTGCTAAATATGCGTCACAAACCGTGATGCGCCGTATTTTAGGTTTATGCTCTGAAATCCTATTTCCGTGGTCTCTAGCTCTGTAGTGTTAGCTCGGTAGCTCATTTCAGTTTAAATTATTCAGACTTGCCTTCTAATGTATAAACCAAGTGATTAATGCAGCCTTAATGCCTCCTGCAAAACCCCACCCCCAAACCCTTGGGCTTTACTAGTATATTACAGAGCTCTGTATGCAAACACACCACAATTTTGTGCTAAAGGGAACTAAATTTTATAGCACGGTGTGTAATTGTGGTTTGGCCTCACACGCTCTCAGACACACTTATGGTATTTTACTCTGGTGAAATCCCACCTCCTACCCCAACAGGATTATTTTAGCTGATTTCAGTCATCTGCTGTCCTCATAAGCTAAGCTATTTTTGTTAAACAATTGATATGTATATTTGTATTCATTTATAAATATGTACACAAAATGAAGTGAATAATCAAGGATAATCTCTCCTCCCTGTAACCCACTGTGACCCACTGGTTGTCCTCTAACTGTTCCACTGTCCATTTTTGTTGTTTTAATCTTTTCAGACTGGAAATAAACCTATTTTATTTGAAAAAAAAAAAAAAATTTTTTAAGGTGGATTTGGCCTCTTGTTTCGGAAGGGAGGGCCAATACAAAAATCAAGAAAGATGAAATTCAGTTTCAGATGTAGGAAAAGGTGCTCCAATTTATTTAAAATATACTGTTTATTTTCATTTTGGAGCAACAGAGACCCTAAATAGGAGTCATATAATGCTCACAGCATTTCGGTCACAGTGATATTTTCCCCTTACTTAGGAACCAGCTACGTGATTTGTTATAGCCTGACCACAGTGTCCTTGAAGTTATTAAAACACTTTTCATTTTAGAATTGAATGGCTGGTCTCTATTTAAGAGATTTTTCATTTACCATTCATATGTTGATGAATTTGTAATATGAGTATTGATGTCTCACTTTGACATCAGTCATAAAATGGGAAAGCAAATGTTCATCTTTTGTGCAAAATCTTTTGCACTTTACAGTGGTAAATTAAAAAGGGGGTTGGTAGTAGAAAGATGGGCGAGAACTCTTAAAGTTAGCTTTTTTTTAATTACGAAAGAGAGACACTTTTTTGCATTTCAGAAAAAGTAGTTTCGCTTCTCGGGCAAACTTTTAATTGTAGTCACTCTTATCACATTCAATGTTCCTATTTGGGTAATGTCAGTCCTTCTATTTTATAGATCTGAAAAGCTCTACTTTAACTATTTTGTCTTTAAGCAACCAGGTGGGGGCAGTGTGAGTTGGATAAAGGGAAGTGACTATGAAGTGGGGCCACTGTCAAAACCAGTTTAGAATGAAGAGACTATGAAGTGAAGCCACTGTTAAAACCAAAGTCAGTCAAGAACAGACTACTTAAAATTAAATGGCTACAGCAAAATGGAAATGGATTAATGTCTGATCCTCTCAAATCTAGTCTAAAGTATCCATAAATCTAACTCTGATAAAATGTCATTTTGCATGTGTACCAGTGAATGCTGCTAAGGTAGATATTGAGTGGTAAATGCAAACATTCACCTAGGATCTACAAGACCGAAGTGTATTTAAGAGATAGTTTACTCAAAAATGAAAATTCTTTCACCATTTACTCACCGTTATGTCATCCCAAATCTGTTTGACATTCTTTTTTCTTTTTTTTTCTGTGGAATGCTAAAGTTTTTTCAAACGGTTTGGTTTCCAAAATATCTTCATGTTCTGTAGAAAGAAGAAATTCATACAGGTTTGGAATAAGTACAGTAACGATGCAGCATGGCCTCAAGTGCCGTATTGCTTTTTTCCCAAAATGATTAAGCAGATGTAACGCGTTTTAACCGTTTTATTAAGCTAATTCATTAAGTCACTTTATTGACCAACCAGAATTCTAGAAAACAACTGTTTTAGATAGCAGGTTAAGGGCTTGTATGTTCAAATGTGAACTCTTTGACAGTTGGGGTTTGAAATCATAAATATTCTCTCAACATTCCATGATCTGACTGGAATATGTGACTTTTAAAGATTTTAAATCAATCACATGCTGAACGTTTAAGTGGTTACAGAGGAAAACCTGGGCATCTTACTCTAAACAACAGATGGTTTCAATCATTCTGAACGCAACAACCTTGCACAGAACAGGCACATGACAGTTGAAAACAAGTGTTGTAAATGTTTGATATCCTCAAACATAATCATAATCTAAAAATAATCATAGTCTATATACCCATCATACTCTACACAATTATCTGTGAAATCTGTCACTCAGACTGGGCAAAATTTGCAGACGGGCTCTGACGTTTGGCATCTAGTGTCTTTAAACCAGGCAATCTGTACATGTAGTGTCATGTGTGTAGTACTATGCTGAGAAGAGAAGTTTTCAATGCGTGTATACAGCATTTTTATTCAAAATATAATTATAGACAGCTGTAGATTGCAGAAAATGAAACCGCAATGATGACTATTCGCCATTCAGGTTTACAGCCTCCCTGTTTGGCACAACTGTGTGTTTTTCTCTCTTAGAGGACTTTTCAGGCCTGTTGACCCGATGCAGTCTGTCCTCTTATTGTTTTTCCTGTTATAATGTATGTTAGGACTGGGTTTTGACACACATTTCACAATTCGATTCGATTCTCATTCACAAGCTTTCGATTCGATTTAATATAGATTATTTTGGATATATATCAGGTACAGTACTTGCCAAATTTTCTCAAGGAAAAAAAAATCTCTCAACTAATGCTGTAAAATATACATGAGAGTCATTTGGTACTCCATTACTATAATATTGAAAGTTAAAATTGACTGATTTGTAAGCTATAGCCTACAACGGCTAAAATTACACTAGGTTACAATTACATAATAATATTTTTACTTCAATTCGTTTTTTTAAACATTTAAATGGTGGCTGTCATAAAAAAATCATAAATTGATGGATTTATTCAAACAGAAATTAAACATAAGAACAGTAAAAAATTATAATGAATATGTTATATTGTGCATATATTTAGCAAAATGCCCCTCTCTACAGTTAATTTTTCTGGCTGACTAATGAGTTTATGGTCACCGAATATGTTTGTTTCTGAGGTAAATGTGACGTTACGTGACATTGTTTACAAGACTTTAGGCTATTGACGTCTTTGCGCGGATGAAACACTGATTGAGCGATTACATGAGACAGGATACGGCTTGTAAAGTTGTACTCTTTCTTTTAACTTACCTTAGGATATTTAGTCATGTTTATGTTGTGCTGAAACTGGTATTAATATGGAGGAGATGATCAGTTCACGTGCGCCTCGCGCTGTTGCGTCTGTTGAACTGAGGCGCTGCAGGGTCGCCGTGATTTTGCCAAGTGTTCCTGGATCAACATCTTTTGTTGATCCTGGATCAACATTACAGTCCAAAAATACAGATTTAACCCAATCCCCATCCCTAAACCTAAATGTACCCATAATTTATTCCTAAAATCAGAGGGAAATTATAGCTGATTAACAAGGGTGTAGAAGCGCCTAATCCTGGTTGTAAACCTAAAACTGACATTTCCTGAAAAGTTATCTCTCAATTCTGATTGATTGATTGGAATGATGTTCCAGGATCAACAAGGATGTTGATCCAGGAACATGTTGTACTTGGTCAAATCACGCTCACCGGCGCTACAACGCCAAAACGCCATTTATTGTTTAAATACTGCAATACAATGGATGGACAGAATTTGAAATCTGAGACTTTGCTTCATATTCAAAGCACAATGCTTATTGCGATTTATTGGATGGGAGGTGCCCTTCAATGTTCTGTCCATTAACTGAAAACAGGCTAGACTAATCGATTATTGGGATTTAAGAATCGATATCGTTCCGTAAAAAAGAGAATCGATTAATATCGAGATATCGATCTTTTTTACCCAGCCCTACTGTATGTGCATGTGTATGTTTGCAAGGAAGAGTTGTATCCCTCTGCTGCAGCTGCACGGATTCATCACAGTCATACAAAACTGCTCAGCCAGCCGATAACAGACAGATAATATTGACTCTGCTATTACACTTCTGTTCTCTTTTGTATCTCTTCTTTCATATTCTCTCATGCTTCTCTCAACAGTTAGCATATCACTCTATTTTGCTGTACGCAGTGTGTGTATTTCTCTTTCTTCCTCTGTTATTCTCAGTCACTGAAGAGCACTGCTGTGTGAAACAATGTAGTGAAATTAGCTCTTTTTGTTTAAACCTTATTAAAAGCTCTTGGGTGTGTTTTTAACTTACTCTGTAGAGATTTGAGTTTTGGGAAGTACATTTCTCTTCCAGCCAGTGTTTTTTATTTGTATGTATTTGCTTTGACTGGGTGCTGAGTTTGTATTTGAACCCTTAGCATGCTCTGTTGTGCTCTTCTCAAAAGGGCATGTGCATTTCTGTAGTCAATTCTCTCTATTCTTCTCCTCCAGGATCCAGACATCCCTTTCTTCAGAGGTTTCAGCTAGATACAGCACAAGTCCTCTCTTCTTCTTTCTCCTTTTCTCCTTACTTCTCTCCTTTGGTCTGTTTATGCCTTTAAGACTTATGCTTTTTAGAGATGATAACTTTAGAAGATCTCGAGAATGAGCATCCTGTTGTTTAGCACTTGCAGAGGTAGTTTTGCATCTCTGTGATGGTTGTTTTTAGAATATTGCTTAATTTTAGTCTCGCTGAATATATCATATTCTTTCAGGAAGATATACAAATATATGTGACCCTGGACCACAAAACCAGTCATAAGGGTCTTTTTTTTAAGCTGAATAAATAAGCTTTCCATTGGTGTATGGTTTGTTAGGATAGGACACTATTTGGCCGAGATACAACTATTTGAAAATCTGGAATCTGAGAGTGCAAAAAAATCTAAATACTGAGAAAATCACCTTTAAAGTTGTCCAGATGAAGTTCTTAGCAATGCATATTACTAATCAAAAACTAAGTTTTTATATATTTACAGTAGGAAATTTACAAAATATCTTGATGGAACATGATCTTTACTTAATATCCTAATGATTTTTGGCATAAAAGAAAACTCGATAATTTTGACCCATACAATGTTTTTTTGGCTATTGCTAAAAATATACCCAAGTGACTTAAGACTGGTTTTGTGGTCCAGGGTCACATATGTACTAGCTATCAGAATTTTGGGGTGAGCAAGTTTTTTTTATTGTTTTTGAAAGAAGTCTCCTATGCTCAACAAGAGAATTTATTTGATCAAAAATACAGTAAAGACAGTACTATTAAGAAGTATTACAATTTAAAATAACTTTTTTCTATTTTAAGCATAATTTAAAATGTAATTTGTTCCTGTGTGATTTATTCCTTATTTGGTGCTCAAGAAATATTTAGTATTATTATTAATGTTAAAAACAGTTGTCCTGCTTAATATTTTTGTGGAAACCGTGTTAAATTTTTTTAGGATTCTTTGATAAATGGAAAGTTCAAATGAACAGTATATATTTGAGAAAATGTAATGGATCCTTGTTAAAATAAAACTATTCATTTCTTTCAAAAAAATCTTACTGACCCCAAACCTTTGAACAGTATAGTGTATATATAATTATCCACCAGAAGTGACTGTCTTCATGTAAAACAAATAGTAAATTCTTAAACCATTCTAAATGATAAAAGGCATTGTTTCATGGTACACATATCATGATGTGTACCATGAAAACAACAGAAGATCCTCTTTATAATGATTTACCCTCTCTATGAAGTGTGGAACAGCCCTCTTATTGCATCTACGATCTACGATGCAATAAGTATCCATAAATCAAGGAACAATGATGCCTAGACCATGAAACAAGGTCGACAGGCAGAGTACTACTGAGTTTGATAGCAGGCAGTTGTTGTGATGCTGCGTTGTGTTGTTGTTGTAATGAGAGCACACGGCACCACAGTTCCTAAACATCAGAGAAGAGACGTGGGGCTTCTGAAGGGACCAGTCCACAGTGAAACTCTTCAGAGAGCTTTTCATTGGTGCTGATGGTACTGATTACCTCAGAGGGATTCCGTTACTTTACAACGACCCAGGTTGGCCACAGACGGATCCAGCTGTGTGATTTTATAACTCCGCTAGAGCAGTGGATAGCCGTCATGTTGATTCAGGTTTTTTGTTCCTTTCTAAACTCAAAGTGCAGGTGGAGACACACACTGTTCCAGTTTCTCATATAAGTCATATTCTGATTTGGATGCCACTGATTTTTGAGACATGGGACAAAATGTACTTGACCTGCCATTAGATTATAAAGAAAAAGTAACAGTGTGTGTAGTTCAACATCACACAGACTTGATGTCTTTTTATATATATATTTAAATAATTTTAAGTAATTGTACTCATATTTCACTCAATTTTCTGTCACAACTGTTAAATGTCTTGCAAATTGTAAAGTTTTTGGTCCCACTTTATATTAATTGGCCTTAACCACTATGTACTTACATTTAAATTAATCATTTGGTACAATGCAGTTATTGTGTACATACATGTTTTTACATTGTACTTATATTTTAAAAATACCTGCATGTAATTACATCTGTAATTACATTTATAATTACACTGTTGACTCATCCCTTACACCTTAACCTACCCTTAAACCTACCCATTCTACCAAGCCTGTCCCTAACCTTACCCATATCCCACCTCAATAGCAGCAAAAATGTTTTGCAATACAATATGAACACAATAAGGACATTGTACTTATTTTTTGATGTAAGTACATATTAGTTAAGGCCACTTAATATAAAGTGGGATCTGAATTTTTAAATAATTTCCTTAATTTGAAAAGGTCCTTAATATTTTGCAACCCTGAACTCAACTGGCTATGGTTTTTAATACATTTATTAATGTGTAATAACAAAAAATGGTGCTGGTCAGCCTCAATTCTTCAATTTATTGAAGTGAATGCTAGACTTATCAATATTTATGATAATTTTGGACTATTTTATTCTGAAATATTTGATCCATATTAAATGATTTGAAAAAGCACTCTTTGTGAGAAAACTGATTGCAACAAAATACATCTAAACATGTTGAACAAAACTGAAAATATTTTTTTGTTTTTATTTGTTTTTCCCATGTCTAAAGAATCAGTGAAGTTATGACTTCGATTTACATCGTCAGAGCTGTTAGATTTTCTAGACCTTCTGTATGGTGCTGAATATTTAAAACAACCTAATAAAGATTTTAAAAACAGCATCCTGTCACAATATTGTTTATTGTGTGTCTTCCTGACTATATTGAATTACACAAACAAAAGTCATAGGAGTCATATTATGTAGATAGAGATCCCTAAGGTAACAACTGCACATATTCTGTTTTTTACAGTATGCACACACACACACACTCACTCACTCACTCTCAGGGTGAATGTGATTCTCAGTAAAGGTCACTGTTCTGTGTTACTGACACCCTGAGGTGTGAAGTTCCCTCATCGTGGCATTTCAAGTCAGACACCATATATCAGCTCTCAGCTGCAGATTAAAGCGGCATCTTATGCTTGATGACTGTAGGAAAGTGTCTCTCACAAGAGCAAAGACAGAATATGAGCGAGACTGTGTGTTATTAAATTAACTTTCATAGATTTTGGTGTGACTCTTAATGCCTCTTGATTCATACATTTTGCTGGATTTTGTAAGAGACTGCCTACCCCTCTCTCTCCTTCTCTCTGTCTGTCTTTTTTTCCCCGTTGTTGAACAGGTGCCACTTTGACCAGCGACAATGGTGCTTTACGTTTGTCTTTCAGTTGCACAGTGGGATGTCTTCTGCTTCCGTTTGCCATTTGGAAGAAGGGATGTGGCAGAGGGAAGGAAAAAAATAGAGGGAGAGATTATTTGGCAAATCACCCTTGTTGATTTGGCATCATACACAAGAGCGTAATGGCTTGTTGGTAAATATGTAAATGGTGCATTGTGAAGACATCCTGCCTGGCACGATTCTTGAGCCAACAGAGACACAAAGACGTAATTCAGAAAATAACTGCAAGGAAGTAAAAATAAGAAGAGGGCAACATTTACAGATGAATGACACTGTATGGACAAAATGGATTGCAGATAGAATGTTCGTAACGTAAACTGGCAAAATTATGAATTTTGATGCAATTAGATATAATTTGTATTAGTATTATACTTAGGCTATTTTAAAACAAAAATAGTTCATTCTCATAATGCACGTGAAGTGAACCAGATTTCTCACTTTAATAAGCTATATTAATAATTAGTCTTTTAGCTGATGGTTTTTCTAAAGGCACTTAACTAACAGAAGTGAAAGTTTGACTTAAAATGTAATAGTAGTGACATTAAAAACCCTCTTATGTTTGGAGTTCAAGATGTAATTTGTAATATTAATCAAGTATCTGACTACCTTTCTGCTCTGCATAATGAAACAGAAATGTAATCACTGAATGGGAGAACTTTTGTAGGTACGTTTTGTGGTCCTGTGATCTACTGCATAATGTAATATATTTAAGAAGCACCCATCCTATACACTTCATGTGACTAAGAGATGCATAAGAAAATGGGTAAGCTTATCAATCATTTCTGAAAATTTTTCCATTCTCAGGGTAAGTTTCCTGCATAGCAGCTAAAATTATTGGTTAAAGCAAATTTGTATGTCTCTACAACATGTCATACATGTATAAAATCATGTGAATAATTTTGTCTAACAATAACCATGGATTATTAAATTACATATTTGAGAAGCCAGTAATAATGCTTTCCCCACTGAGTCATTTTGGATGTGAGCTTGTGGGGCAAGTTGTGTCACTGGGCCACTTTTTTGATAAGTAGCTTACCTTGTATGTTAGTAAAGTTTTATTTCAGGTTAATATAATTTTCAGTCCGGGCTGAATGTAGTTCATATGAAGTTTACACAGCCGGTCACTTGACAGGAATGACCCATAACATTCTTTTTACTTGTCATCTCTGTTTCCAGAGCATGCAGGTGAAGGACGCGAGTTCATTAAAGTCACCTGGCACGTTGTTTGCCTGGCCCTATAGATTTAGCTGTATTGTTAATATAGATTGCTTATTAAATATACTTTTCAGCACTGGAGATTTCTTTTGAAACGGTCTCTCAAAACCCTGTTGTTTTGGTTTAATCGGTAGGCAAATACTATAAAATTTTAATTCAATAGAACAGGGCAGCAATTATTTCGGGTTTGTGACTTTAATGGATCCAGATTGACAGAGCAAAGACTGCTAGATAAGAGGAGGTCAACACAACTTCACCTTCAATTCAGCAACTTTAAATGTGAATTTTTAGAATATGTTCTCATAGTCAAAGGTGATTTAATTTGCCTGCTAGGAATAATTCACAGCAGCCAGCGCTTTGGCTTTTCACTTTGGAATGTTTGGTGAGGCCGGAATATTGGGGGAAAAAAACTCATATCTTTTAGAATGTTTTTCATTCTTCTGGTATATTCATGAAGAAGCAGATTAATTATTCATTAAGAAAAATTATATTTTAGAAAGATGTATTTCAAATTGAAAACCTTTTACCAGCTCGTAAGTCTGATTTAATAAAGAAAGTTTGTTAAAAATTAGTTGAATACTTTAGTTTAAATCACTCTGATCTTTTAAATTAATTTTTAGACACATGATGTGTTTTTTTTCTTCTTCTCAATTTCAAAACTTTTTCAACTTTTCCAGAAACACCAAATTGGAAAAAAACAGAACATTCAGAATAAAAACGAAGTGTTAAATGATTTGTTTTATTTGTATTTTCTACTCAGTGCAGTCACTGAAATCACCATCAAATCTAAAAATATACATTTTAAACGGAGGTAATAACATAAATCTCCGCCGCTCACGACACGTTCTAAATGGACGGCACGACCCTACTGAAACATTTTAATAAGTGGCAAAGACAGACTTCTTGTTTCTTGTCAGGCCTCATTCTAGTGTTCCCATGCGTGGCCGGTTCGAGTGGCCCGCTATTGTCACACAGCAGCCCGGAGGGAGGAAGCGCTACTTTGGGTGGTCTGACAGACCCCCGCGGCTCACAATAGCGCGGTGCCCAATTATGAAGAGGACGTTTTTCTACTTGAAGGTTGTTGATTTACGGCTCGCAGTTCAACCGCCTCCAATTACCATTCTGAGTGAAGCAGACATACACATTCAAAATACTTTCCGTATTCAAGTATGAAGAGTGAAAGCCCAGTTTGTTGTTAAGGTAAGAAATAATGTTTTAGATAGATAAATTTGTTGCATATCCGTTGTTGCATAGTAATTGTATTTGTGTGTTAAATCATTTAATTTGACCGCATATATTAGGCCTCTGTGGGTTTAGTTATGAAGAGGTTTCTTTGGTGAACATTTTTAGCAGATCTACATTCAGCAGATCTGTCAGGCCTGGCCAGGCTTTACAGTAGAATAAGTGCTAATAATGGCACACGGATAGGATATGAGAGGTTCTTGTCAAAATGATAATGAGTCGTTTTGATGGCCATCTATCTCCAAAACACCGTCAATGTAGCCGCTTCTCTGCATAAACTAATACACTGCAGTTTGTTTGACTGAATCTTTTTGACGATGATTAAAATTACTTTTATTAACCTAATTATTTTGTCGTTACTTCTTATTAGAGGTAAAATCTACTCATCTGTTTAATTTTTTTCCCTCGGTTTGTTGACAACTTGATATTTTTGTTGTTGTTTTTTTTCTGTTCTTTGTTAAGGTTAATGTTTTTAACATTAATTTTATTAAGTTAATGGTTTTCTCTTTATTATTTCAGTTTACTTGTAGTGTGGCCTAATTGTTTATATATACAATTTATAAATGTGCAGACTATTTTGTCTCAGAAGGTCGAGCAGATTTAAATGTAATAACATCTTTTATGGCAATATTATTTAACACGCATGACAAACTAATTTGACCAAATGATGTACATTTTATATAGCTACAACTCATGAAGCAACAATAGTTTAAAGGTAAATAGCATTTCTTACAAATATTGCTTTAAATGCTCAAGACAGTACATGCAAATCTAAATAATTTCTGTATAGGCTACCTTTTAGAACCCAGAAGTCATCTTGTCAGTTTTAGGGAGTTTTTGGACTCACTGATGAATTCTTTCCTTAAATTATGTATAGTTTACTCTGGCGTATTTTACTCGGTGGTTTAGATTACCCTGATGAATTTTACCATGAACTTTAGGGTTGTCATAATGTCAGGTGTTGTTGGCAAAGAGGAAGCAGGTCGAAGCAGGTTCAGATCTAATCTCTCTTAACTAAGCCGTCTTCGTTGTAAAACTCTGAAACAACATAAACATGACGGGAATGTTAGGGATTAAATCTGTCTTGGAATCCCCAGATAACAACAATGACAAATTATTCCCATTTTAGACCCTTAATGTGTTAAAATCATCTTATCACCAACGCAGAGCACAACATAAAGATTTTCTTCTCCATTGTGAGCATTCAGGTGCCTCAGAAATAACTGTAGTAAATATTTGTTATGGATCCAAAACGGAAGGCATTTTTTATGTAATGGATAAAAAACATCCCTCAGCCATGCTCTGTTAAAATGTCTTCAGCAGCCTTTATTAAAGGCCCATAACTGACCATACTGTCATTTATAGCTTTGCTTCTACGCTGAGTGGCCTTCACCTCAGAAACATTCCTTTCATCGCCGTGTATGCCATCTCTGTTATGTACTTCCCTGGTATGTCTCTGCGTGGGTCACTGCTCAAAATGACAGCAAATCTAAAATGAAACCGTATTCTGGTGCGGACAGTCAAGGTCAGAAGCCGCAGCGAAGAGCATGAATACTTAAGTCAGAAAGGTTAGGAGAAACAGAAAGTCTGCCATTCTTTTCCAGAGGTTTACTTGTTTCTAAGAATCCAGATGGACTTTTTTTCTTTAATAAAACGTGGTTGTTCTGCTACAAGCCACTGACATTCCTATGCAAAGGCATCGACCCTGTATACAGGAAGGAATAGTAAGATCTCTCCACGCTATTTATACTCTGTCCTTTCACCAGAACTGAAGGTGATGGTTCTTCAAGAGACTGGTTGAGTATTTTTATTCGATAGATGTGAATCATATAGGCTAGCCTATTCAAAATATTTGTTCCTCTTGAAACTATACAAGCATCGTTGAAATTCTTCAAGTGTCTGTTTATGTACACGAGATTATGTGGGTTGAGATTTCAGAACAGTAAAACGCGCTCGAACTAAGTTCTGCTGATTCGCACCATCTGATCTCGAGGTGTGTGTATATATTTCCTTTTTGTCACAGAACGCTTTATTCTGAAAAAGCATCACCCACATACACACATAAGGAAGCGTCCACATCTGTTCCGCGGTATTTGCCTTCACCTTCGTGTACGGAGGGCAGGTGGGGGAGTGGAGTGAGAGCGGGAGCAAAGTGAAAGAGTCTGTGAGCCTTAACAAGCTCCAAATAGAAAAAGAACATCATTTTCATTAGACTGCCAGACAAAGGCAGAGGCCCCCGTGTTTTTGGGGAGGTCTGCTGTGTTTGTGCGTGTGTATGCGTGTGTTTCCTTGGGATATGCCTCTTCGTATGATTGTGAGAGACTCTGTGTGTGAGTGTTTTTCAGGGACTGTCCTCTTTCCTGGCTGCTTTGTCTCTGTTGGTATTGTACATTGCTCAGAGAAAGGACTTCCTGGTCAATAGGGAGTAGAGTACCGTGAACTCGACAGCCCCCAAAACACTCCACGCACACACACACACAGACTCACTCAGACCCTTCTCAGCAGGCCGGGAAGCTGAGAGAGAGACGGCAGGATGGTGCATTTGTGGGGAGGACTTGTTGCTAGGTGACTGACAGACAAGTGCTCAAGTCAGGGCATGGCTTTTAAAGCTGAAACCTGTCTTTCTGAAATGTTTTACTGATTGAATAGATTCACAGGAAAATGTAGAATCAAAATAATGTTGGGGTCATCGCTACTGAATTCTGTTTCATTTGTTACTGAAATGCTTGATTCTGAATGAAAGCTCAATCTCTATTCACATATTTGTGTATAATGTATAGAATTGACCTTTGTCCCAGGCAAACTGTTACCTCTATTGATGTGCTAGTTTCATATTTCCAGATTCTTCATGAATTTTGTTTGTGTTTGTAGATCTTTTTATAAATCAATCTTTTTCCCATGCACTAATGTTAACTGTAGTTAATAATAACAATGGTTAAAGAGTGGCATTAAACAGATCAGCAAGCTCATATGAAACCACAGCATGAACAAGTTTTTGTTTTAGAGAGATAGTTGTCTGCATTCCTGTCTTTGTTGTCCAAGTCGCTACCCTAGCTTTCAAAAGTTTGGGGTTTTGAAATGTTTATTTAATGTTTTTGAAAGAAGTCTTTTATGCTCACCAAAGCAGCATTTATTTGATCAAAACAGTCAAATCAATAATATTATGAAATATTATTACAATTTAAAATAATTGTTTTCTACTTTAATGCTATATAACGTGTAATTTACTCTTTGGGAGGCAAAGCTTACTTTTCAGCACCCATTAGTCTTCAGTGCCATGTTCCCTCAGAAATCTTTATAATATGCTATTATAATATAAAAACAGTTGTGCTGTTTAATATTTTTGTGAAAATCGTGATTTTTTCAATATCCTTTGATGAATACAAAGTTCAAAAGAATAGCATTTATTCTAACTAGAATATTTTTTAAATAATGGAAATGTTTTTTCTGTCACCTTGCAAGTGTTAATTTAAAAAAAAAAATCTTATTGACCCAAAACTTTATACGGTGTGCATTGTAAATCCTGAGACAGATTGGGGCCAAGGAAGCGGAAGGTAGAGAATGCAATTTTTTCTTTCACTTTGATAGATTTGGATTATTGTATTTTTAATTTATTTTTAAATTTATTATCTTTTTTTCGTAAAATTTATTTATAATATTACGAACACCTGTAACTTCATTTTCTCATCATCATTTTCTTTATTTCTTACGTTCTTGCTTTTTATGTGAGTCAGTTTAAGAGATAGAAAACATCATTGTCTCAGCATAAGTCAATAGAAAGTCTCTGCCCAGACACAAACACAAACATGTATCTTTGGGCAAACATGTACAAACAAAAACACGTATTTTTGGGTAATGGCATTGTTAAGTGATTGCTGAACTTTAAAATAACCCCTTAACAGATGGCTTTGTCTTTTTAGCTGATTGGCTAAAAAGATTAACCTGTATTTCTTTACGAGGATAAACTGTCTTGGACAAACTCACTCAACTAAAGACCAACCCTCTGTTTACGTACAGGAGAGCTACTGAGAGTGAGACAGAGAAAAGCTAAATCTAGTACATTGTTCTTTTGCTCCAGGGCTGAAGGCTTGATCTCAGATTTATGAGTCACTCATCGCAAGAGTATCACAGCACAGCACCATCCCCTGACTGCTCTCAGAGGACAGAGAGCAGACGATCAGAAGACCTAGTACAGCCACACGCCACATTTACTCACTGCCGTGTGTGTGTGTGCCTGCTGGGAGTCAAAGTAAGACGAGTCTCTGCTGTCACTAGTTGTCAGAATCACTGCATCATCACTGCCACGCACACACATGTAGTAATTTCTTAGAGAGATGACCTGTTTTTCTTTGTCTCTTCTCCTTTAGCTCAATAACTTGGACACATACCTGTCACCAATGACCAGTGAATGATCTGCCTTGAGATAACCAAGTCTGTGTGGCTCTCCAGCACACACACATGCAGTTCCCAGATCTTTCTCATGAAAATCAAAAGTGTCAGATTGGCATTTGACATTCGCCCTGAGTACAGAGATCATGCCCAGCCATAAGCATCCTCCTGACACACACACGGCTGACCTTGTCATCAACACACACACACAGTCAGTCTGTAAGCTGTGTAGCTGAGCTCATTCAGCAACAGAAAAGTCTGCTTATCTACTATCAGAAGGCATTCAGCATGTATGGCTGCAGAGGCGGAGATTATTTATTTCTTTGAAAAGCGCAACAGCATCAGACATCCATATGTCTTGACTGTTATGTTGCCCTGTTTAATCAAACGCGTTATTTTAGAGATCATACAGTGCAATGACTTATCAGCATGCTTCTGGATAGTTTCACATCTCATCTTTTATTAATGTATTAATGCTTTCCATGTCTCAAGGTGGTTTTTGAACAAACTATTATACTGTTTAATTTAGCCATTTTATTTTTATGTGCCGTTTAGAGGAAGTTCTGACAAACTTTTTAGATAAAGAAAAATAATAAAAAGTATATTAGTATATAATCATATTATTATTATTATTATTATTATTATTACTTTTTATATCTCGTTTTTAGTATTATTATTGAACTTTATATCTCAAAATGTGGCTTTATTTCTTATTTTAAACTAAAATTAAACTTTCGTATTTTATTTTAAATTTTATTTTATTTTTATACTTGTAAGTTTTATATGCTGGAAATGGGCATACAAATAGACTACAATAATAGACAGACATGGGGGAAAATATTCAAATAATGTTACAGCAGTCCATAGAAGATGTCCAACATATCTTTATAGATTATATATGCATCAGATGGTCTGCCTTAAGGATGGTTCACCTGTCTGTCCCTCGTTAACTGCCCTATATCTGTTCCTGTCTCTTGTGTTCTAGTTTGTCGGTTATTGTGAATGTTACCCTGAGTGTGTGAGTCTCATCTACCTGAATGTGCCTTGTTGTCGCTACATTAAATCTCCTTATGTGAATCCTTGTCGTCCTCGTCATCCTGCCTGCCTCCACACACCTGGACAGTGACAGAATAACCGTCCCTCAAGTAAAGTATAGCGGCGTCTTTCCCTTCGTTTGTTTTTTCCGGTTTTTGTCAGTTGAGTTAGTTTTTTTTATGGATTACCCCGCCTGTCCCATGGCCCGGCCAGCCAGCTTTTCGGGTGAGGCAGCCTTCGGCAGCGGGTTCTTGCTGCAATGTTCCCGCTACCTGGAGAGGCAACCCCACCTGTTTGTGACTGAGCGGGCCAAAGTGTCATTCATTATCTC
>NW_015505285.1:1192606-1197398 GCF_001515645.1 Sinocyclocheilus grahami | reverse complement strand
CGGGGATTCACTCGCTGGAGGGTTTTGTGAGACACTTCCGGGAGGTATTCGGCCAATCGACCACGGAGGTCACAGTGCATGAGGAGGAGAGACCGTGGAATCCTCGGTCCAGCCCAGGAAGGGCTCTGGATGTTTGGTCCAGCCCAGGAAGGGCTCCTGATCCCCGGGCCAGCCCAGGAAGGGCTCCTGATCCCCGGTCCAGCCCAGGAAGGGCTCCTGGTCCCCGGTTCCGCCCAGGAAGGGCTCCAGCCCAAGAGCTCTCTCCAATGCCCGCTCCTCAAAAATTCCCACCCGCTCCGGCCTCCTCCAGCGTCACCATGGTCTGGGTCTCCCTCGCCTCCAGCCTCCGAGGCCCGGACTCTGCCTCGGCCCGTAGACCCAGTGGCTCCACCTCGGCTCCTAGCTCCCTCGCCTCCACTGTCACCCATCGATCCATCAGCTCCACCGTGCTCCCTCGTCCCTCCGGCTCCGCCTTCGTCGGGCGTCGACCCGCCATCGCCTCTGGACTCCTCTCCTCTGGCTGCGCCTCGTCGCTCTGCCCTACCGGCTCCGTTGGGCCCCTTCCTCCCATCAGCTCCACCTTGGTCCTCAGTCGCTCCGCCGCGGATCTCTGGGCCTTGGTCACCAGAGCCCTCGGCTCCACCCTGGCCCCCCGGATCGTCGGCGTCCCCCTGGCTCGTTGGCTCTCCGTCTCCGCCTCGGGCTCCTCCTCCACCTGCTCCGCCGCCGTTGGTCAGCCCCCTAGAGTCGGTGGACATTCCTCCTCCATGGTTCCGCCCTCCGTCGGCTCCACCGTGGGCCGCTATTATAGCTGTGGCCAGGGTCCCACCTGGCTCCTCCTCCGGTTCCCTCCTGTCGTCTCCCTTGCTCCTCCCTCCATCGTCACCTCCCTGGACTCTGTTAGCTGTCCTCCACCTGTCTGGTCTGCCTGCCAGCCTTTTGCCTCCCCCTGTCACCATCTCACATCCTCTGCTTTGTCCTCCTCCTAGTCCCCCTCCGCCCCTCCCTCTGTTTCTACGGTGCGAGGACGCACCTTCCGGGAGGGGGGAGTAATGTAACACCCTTGTGGACTTTTTTTTTTGTGTGGTTTCTTCCCCTTGTGTTGGTTTAGCCCGTCTAATTATTAGTTAATCACCTCATTGTGCTCACCTGTCTATCCCTCGTTAACTGTCCTTTATCTGTTCCTGTCTCGTGTTCTAGTTTGTCGGTTATTGTGAATGTTACCCCGAGTGTGTGTCTCATCTGCCTTGTTGTCTCTAGATTAAATCTCCTTATGTGAATCCTTGTCATCCTGCCTGCCTCCACACACCTGGACCATGACACTTAGAGCTTCTGTGTGGTTCTTCAGATTTCTATTATAAGCTTTTTGCAGGACATCCTGCACATTGATGTGTATAGTGGTCATTAGCCTTTGTGCGTGTGTAAATGCTTTTTCTAGTTTTGGCAGTTGCCAGAATGAGACCAAAGAAATAAATAAATGAGCTTCAGATCAGACTAAACTGACACTGCAGACTATCTGAAGTGCAGACTATCAGGATTACATCAAAACAGTAACCGATATCTTTTAGTAGGACTCTTTAGATGCTCAGAGACTTAGGTGTTTTGCTCTGAATTTACACTTTTTATTTATTTTATTTTTTTTGTGATTTGTAAGCTAATTCTTCACAATTAGTGCATGATTAGATACAAATGTGTTGTTGGTAGATTATTAGCTTGTCTAAATTCATTAATTTCATCAAATCAGTCTTTTTAGTCCATTAGAATTCAAAAAATCCCTTATTTTTGAAGACAAAAGCAAAGATATGAAGACCCCATGCATCAGCATAAATCATACAAGTGTTGTGACTGAGCAGTGGTTTTCAGGTCAGGGGCAAGTGGAGCTTCTCCAGCACTGGTGTTTCTGGTTGCTAGGTAACAGTTAATGTAGACCAAAAATGGCTGTCTCATTTGTGTCTGTGATGGACTAGATATTGCATTGTAGGGTTTAAAAGCCAAGGGTTGTTGTTTTGTCTGTGTTTAATTTCTGTAATGCAAATCAAAATGCTAATAGGGCGATTCCAGTATTAGTTAGTAACATTAGCGACTGTTGTGCATTGTTTGTGACACTTTTTTGTACCCAGACTGAATACATTTGCGCACATGAAGGTGCCTGCCTTTTGGGCATGTGTACATGTAGTCGCATGTCTATATTATTTTGCAATTATGTAGTCGCAATATATCTTATGGCATATGACAAACTGAATGATAAAATAAACCGGATGTCTGAGGGATCCTGTTGTGTTATCCCTGTCCTGCTGCTGGATAACACAGAGAGAGAGAGAGAGAGAGAGAGGGAGCAGGATAAGCCAGAAGGGTCATAGGATAAGAGGGTCTTCTCTGTTACCACAAATCCCAGATTACATCCAAACGGGACAATGCCATGGCTGGACACCGATCTGTCATGAGGACACGCCCACACACTCGCAGAGGTCTGTAGCTCATCTGGTTTGTCTATGTACTAAAGCAAGCAAAGAATTTATTTAATTGAATCCCTCATTCGTTTGCTACTATCTGGGCCAGTGGAGTATTAGCAAGCCACTCCAGCTCTGCCAGACATGATATCTTAATTAGAACGTAAATCCCTGGCCTATAGGAGTCATCCAGCGTTTGGCCTCAACCAGCTGAGAGGACAACAAAGCGGATGGCATTTCTCTAATGTGTGTGTGTGCTTTCTGTCTAAAGCAGACCACTGTTTGACAGTGAGAACATGCTTTCAAAAGGCCTCTGGTATGCAGAATGGTGGCAGTAATAACATATGTACCATGTACTAAAATGTCATTTATTCCTGTGATGCAAAGCTGAATTTTCAGTAGCCATTACTGCAGTGTCACATAATCCTTCAGAAATCATTCTAATATGCCGATTTACTGCTCAAGAAACATGTTTTATTATTATCAATGTTGAAAAGAGTTGTGCTGCTTATTATTTTTGTGAAAATCTTAAAAATTTTTTAAAAACAATGCAAATGTCTTTCTTGTCACCTTGCTGAATAAAAGTATTAATTTATTTTAAAGCATTATTGAAATGGTTGTACTGCTTGATATTTTTGAGGAAACCATGATTAATTTCTTCAGGATTCTTTGAATAGAAAGTTAAAAAAGAACAGCATTTATTTGAAATGAAAATATTTAGCAACATTATAAGTTTATTTTCTGTCACTTTAGATCAACATAATGCATTCTTGCTGAATAAAAGTATTATTTAAAAAAATATCTTACTGACCCCAAACTACTGAACAGCAGAGTATGTGTTTGAATCCAATAGAGGTCCAGAGCAACTTGAATGAAGAACGGCGTTTCAATCTGCACTGCAATGGGCTGCAATGGCTAACGACCTCTGCCTGTTTAAGAGACAGTTATAAAATGCAATTGTCTCTTGCCATTGTTAAAATTTATAAATTAGAATCCATAACACAGACAATGATGTATTATGTGTAATGCATGAAAATAAGTAAATCATGGTTATATCTTATGCCACTGTAAAAATGAAAAGATACTAAAAGCAATAGGCCTATATGCAGTTGCCCAGACTGAATCACTAACCTGTTGCTTATTCAAGTAACTTCATCTATATGTGACTCTGGACCACAAAACCAGTCATAAATAGCACGGGTATATATGTAGCAATAGCCAAAAATACATTATATGGGTCAAAATTATCGATTTTTCTTTTATGCCAAAAATCATTTGGATATTAATTAAAGCTCATGTTCCATGAAGATATTTTGTAAGTTTCCTACCGTAAATATATCAAAACTGAATTTTTGATTAGTAATATGCATTGCTAAGGTCTACATTTGGACAACTTTAAAGGTGATTTTCTCAATATTTAGATTTTTTTGCACATTTTCAAATAGTTGTATCTTGACCAAATATTGTCCTATATCCTAACAAACCATACATCAATGGAAAGCTTATTTATTCAGCTTTCAGATGATCTCAGTTTATCAAAAGAATTGACCCTTATGACTGGTTTTGTGGTCCAGGGTCACAGATATATTTTCAAAGTATTTCTCTTGTGAAGGGGTTAGAGGAGTTACTGTATTTAGAGTTCTTGCAGGGACCTTTTGGGTTCAGGTTTGTACGTATCTCTGAGAACTGCCCGAAAGTGTACCTAGAGGTTTTCCAGAACATTCTGAGGACAATCTGAGGAACTAGTGCCTAAAGTACTTATAAAAAAAAAATAAAAATCACAGGGATGGTTAAACTGCACGTGTAAACACTTGCTACCTTTAATCTTCACTCTGACATCTGTATAGACAAGCTTCTTCACTTGTCGCTAATGCTCTGACATTAGCATTAATATCATTGATGATATCATTAATGTTTATGTTTTATATGTTGTGTATTTTATGTTATTCATGTTATATTATTGTTTTTAAATATTCCTGTATCTAAATAGTAGAACATGGCGCTAGCAACACCAAGGCCATAGGTTTTATTCTTAGGGAACACACGTATATCTTAAATGTAACGTACCTTGAAAGTCACTTTGGATAAAAGCATCAGCTAAATGCAGAAATGTCACTATTTTATAGGTGAATGCAAAGTTATGCTAACTTTATTTCGGTGGAGGCTAAACTGAAGAATTTAAAGGATTTATGGGTTATCAAGCCTGGTTTGTGTGTCTGTGTGTTGTATCAGAGAACAAGCAGATAACAGAACTCTTTGTATGAGTGTCACTCCTTATCTTTACTCTCTCTCTCTCTCTTTCTCTCTCTCTCTCTCTCTCTCTCTCTCTCTCTCTCTCTCTC
>NW_015505285.1:1148195-1192465 GCF_001515645.1 Sinocyclocheilus grahami | reverse complement strand
GTGTCTCTCTTTTTCTTTTCTCTCTCTCTCTCTCTCTCTCTCTCTCTCTCTCTCTCTCTCTCTCTCTCTCAGTCGTTCAGGGATAGCGGTGTCAGGCGTTACATTATCAGGCGTGTGCAATCCTTATTATTCAGCTCGTGCGTGCTCCATCCCGGGCTCGCGCTTTGCCATTACGCAGTGTCATTTCGCCATTTACGGAGCGCGAGCAAAAGCGAGGAGCGGAACGAACGAGTCTCCTCACTTTATTTCCGCGATAACTACCATGCCTAAATGTCTCATTTTGTTTTTAAGCAGGGACAATAGTTGCCTGAAAACAATTTGACTATGTGAAATGACGGTTATTTTAAGAGTAATGGATTGTTGGGCAACACAACCTCCCTTACAAAGTCCATGTTTTTAAAGTCATTTTTTATTAACAAGAGTCTTGGAATGATATCAAAAGCTATGCATTATTTACTGGGCGACTTAGTAGAAAAATATTCCCTATGTTGAGGTTACAGTATGTCATAGTGTATGAAATATTCACGGAACTCTGAATATTTCAGCACTGCTGCTCATCCAATGGTTTTCCCAAATCCTGTCTCCATGGCGCATCTGCATGGGGTCGCAAATCCTTTGTTTTTAGTTATTTTAGTGGTCGGCGTTAAAAACTGTAATGAGATAGATTAAGTTGTCGCTTTAATCGTTTTACTGTGTCTACCTCTCATTATGGCCAACTGTCACGCCATTACTGTATGGCGTTAACCTGCTCGAGCCTACGGATAATTGATTAACACTGTTGCCAAACACTCTAAGATCCTCCGCCTGGATTAAAATAGGCTGGATATCTTTGTTTGGTCTATTTTTGACAATCTGTCATTCTAATGTGACTGTGCTCAATCGCTTTACATGGCAAAAAAAGATAAGTCATTGCATGAAGACAAAGTTATTATATAATAACATTTTGTTCATTGGCATTGATTTCCATGTCATACACAATATGAGTTCAGGATGCCAGTTTAAACACGTTAAACGCATGCATGTATATTTTTTGTATTAATAGATGAGGTGTATTATAATCCTTCCTATGGGCATTCTGATTGCGAAGCGCATCATGACAACAGCTCCCTATTGCCGACACAAAAGAAGATCAAGTTCCTGAACCTGCCTGGATCCTCCTTCATATAAAACATGCAAAAAGCACTTTTAGTTGAACTTGTGTTTCTGTGAAAATAATATCAGGCCCTTCCTTCAGACTGAACATTACCTTTGAAACGAGGCATGCCTTAATGGGACCGGACACTTCCAACCACCTATCATTTAAGCGTGCACAAGACGAACTGCTGCGTGATTTTAAAACAGAGGACAGGTGTACTGAAAACTGGACCTACTTACCAGGATTTTATATCCATATTATATACGCATCATTTGTAAGGTTTAGGTTAAGATGTGTTAACCATGGTGCCAATTCATCCTTATAGGTATTTCATGCATGACGAGATTTCAGACATTTTCAGCACATTTGTGTCTACATCCTGATAGTTTTTTTTCTTCCTGACGAAATGTGCATGTTGTAATTTTTGACAGCTTATAGCCTACTAGTAGTTAAATTTTTGTTTTAATGTATTTAATTGTGTAGTATTGCATGTCGCATGGCATTTTCACTTTTGTTTTACTTTTTAATGAGAGCATTTTCTTCATTAAAGTTCTTTTTAAAAGTCTATAGTGATACAGTGATCACGTATTTCGCACTTTATTTCTGAGGTCCTTAACATGCGTCACAGAAATGTTATAGCTTCATTTGGAGGCACGTTTTTGAAACATAAATCATGTTTTTTTTTAGTTTTAGTTTTTAAAACATCTTTCAAAGGTGTAACTTTTGAATAGGCAATCATTTGTAATTATTTATACTGCATATGCTTTTCATAGAAAGTCTTACTAATGTCTTTCAGTGCGTTCTGTATTTTAACAGACACTCTTTCCTATCGTTTTATCGACGACTCAGAGGGGGTTGCTTCCGGATTTCTAGCAAATGACAACATTACATTCAGCGTCTCTGAGCACAAACGTAAAGGTCAAAATGACGCTTTGACGTTTTCAGTGAAAGGCGCTGTTGCGCTCTGGGTGGTGCTGAAATCTGGTGCTGCTTCACGCGTGATTGGCAAACCTGACAGTGATTGACGTGTGTCCATGGCAACCAGTCAGCCAATCTGACAAGTCCAATAGAATATCGGCAGCAAGGGGCTAAATGTTCTTTTATTTTGCTCCTCAGAAAACACCTTGCTTCCAGTTTTTTATGCTCACACTCAATCAAAGAAAAGATTTTGCCGTTCAGGCTGCTTGTGCCTGCCGCACGGCATTGCTCCTCAGCTCGTTTTGTGACACGGCTGCTAACTTTTGCCGTTTTCTGACAGCCTCGCTGAACAAAAAGACGGGCGAGACAGTCGAGGAGCAACACCAGACAGGAGGACCAAAAGTAGAGAGAGATTGCAGTCTCCATGTTCCAGCTGCCCATCTTGAATTTCAGCCCCCAGCAGGTTGCGGGGGTCTGCGAGACGCTCGAGGAGAGCGGCGACGTGGAGAGGCTCGGCCGCTTCCTCTGGTCACTCCCGGTGGCGCCGTCCGCCTGCGAAGTCCTCGGGAAGAACGAGTCTGTCCTGCGCGCGCGGGCGGTCGTGGCCTTTCACGCGGGAAACTTCCGCGAGCTCTACCACGTACTAGAGAACCACAAATTCACAAAGGACTCACACGCGAAGCTGCAGGCGCTCTGGCTCGAGGCGCACTACCAGGAGGCTGAGAAACTTCGTGGGCGTCCCTTAGGACCCGTGGACAAGTACCGCGTCCGAAAGAAGTTTCCACTGCCTCGGACGATATGGGACGGCGAACAGAAAACGCACTGCTTCAAGGAGAGGACGCGGCATCTCTTGAGAGAGTGGTACCTGCAGGACCCTTACCCGAACCCGAGCAAAAAAAGAGAGCTGGCGCAGGCGACTGGACTCACACCCACGCAAGTGGGCAACTGGTTTAAAAACCGGAGGCAGAGAGACCGAGCGGCAGCGGCCAAGAACAGGTATATAGAGATCTCCACTGAACTGCATAAAGGCGTTAATCATGTGCATATGATGTTTCCTTTTATTATTTATACTGTCATTATCTTTATTTTTTATTATCTTTAAAAAATATTTGGAGTTTCTTGCGTAATTTAACTTAAAATGAATGTCCAAATCGATTAGTTGTTGGCAAAGCTCCTTTTGTTCACATCTTACCAAAATGTAGGCTACTAATTATTTTACATATCTCTGCTGATGCATGAGGTTTCATGCTGGGATGATTTATGATTATAAAAATACTACATAATCGATATCATAACAAATATAGCCTAAATATATTTTCTCTGGGTTAGGAAGCTTAAAAACCCCGCTTAAACAGATTGTTAAATTGACAGCATGCTTTAAATGATGTAATTCATGGTTTGTTTTTATATGCTGCAATATATATTTCTATCAACTATTTTTGTTGTACTGCCTTAGACAATAGTTGCATAGCTTACAATCTTTGTTTATAATGAACATACAGTATTGAAGCTATATTATGCTATAAGAAAAGTTTACTTTAAGTCTAAACAGTCACCATTTGATTTTATGCAAATGCAAATGCACTTACAACCTGAAATGTTTTTGACAGCGTTAACAGCATATCATCGTCAAAAGATTTTTGTAGTTTCCCATACTCGAATAAGAGCTGTAAATGGTGTGTTTAATAAATATAGTTTGACAATTCAATCTTAATCCAAGACTGATTTACTTAACCAGAAATGTCAGTAATTTATGCATCAGAGAGATGAGGACATTTCTTTTATATCCACTGTCTCCAATGTAAGCTATGAATGTTGATGTATCCTCATTGACATTTTGTCTCTTTTCACCCCTGCAGGCTACAGCAGCAGGTTCTGTCCGGTGGCTCGGTCCGATCGCTGGGGGATGATGACACCACAGTGGACCGCCTGGGTCCCGCCTCAAGCCCAGAAGTCAGTCTCTCGAGCAAGGCCGCCACCTCCGCCATCTCCATCACCTCCAGCGACAGTGAATGTGACATCTAACGTGACAGGCTTCAAAAGAGCAAACAGGAGAACTGTAAGAGACAATCTAACAACAACAAAACTTTAGTGCCTGCAACCGGCCCAGAGAGAGGCTAAAATGAAGGATGGAAAAAGGCGTCACAATTTCATTTTCCATTCGTTGATGTGATCAACAAAATGCGCAGTGCTTCTCGTAAAGACAGGTGGGAGTTTTCGAACAAATCTTCTGAGGGCCGAACCTATTGGTGTATGTTTGCGTGCTTTATCATCAAAAGACTGAATAATGTTTTAATGTTCACTTGTCTTTTTTAATATATAAACGATGTTTATTTACTTATTTAAAATATCATCGGCCCCTAGGCCCTTTATTTGTGTGCTTTTTTATTACCATTTTTGTTGTGCGTAATGCTGCGCCTCGTGAAATTTCTGGAAAAAATAACCATGATTTGAAAAATAAAAATAATAAAATTACTGTTGAATTAAGTAACGATCGCAAATTCACAACGGTGTTTTCTTTACGACATTTATTCCAGTGTTTCCGGTGTAAAATTGAGCCATGCAATGTTTTATTTCATGATTATATTTAATGTGTCTACCCGAAAGTAAAAAAAAATGTGAATGTTATATCCTGAAGAACAGATTTAGAACAGACGGGGATCAAATATGTTGCATGTTTTAATGCCTCTCTGCCAGCTCAATCTCTCTCACACTCGAGCAGTAATTGGCTAAAATGCTTCGCGTGGTGTAATGCGCTCTGACAGCGCAGGGTCAGCGAAAGGCCGAGACGCTCTCCCGGATGTCAACACAAGCCAAGCTGTGATCTCCTGTTTAAATAGAACCTTCTAGTGGCCCAAGCAAGCTGTAGAAAATTCATTTGTCAAAGGTGGATGATAAATTAATACTTTTTTATTGTTTTTCATTTTACTATAATTTTCTTTCGATTCAAATTGTTTATATTGATTTAATAGGCGATGTAATTCACAACATGAGTATAATTCACACGTGGCTAATCTAGTGGGTTAATACCTTGTGGCATTAAGATCAGCATAAATCGATTGCTAGACTATAATCATCACAACTTAGTGCTTAATTTTTTTCTCAATACTCGGAGATATGTTTCTTCTTTGTCAAGTGCCAGAGAACGATAAAAGGTTTTTATATCCTTCCAAATTGTTATTTTTATTTGGAAGAATACATGTTTGTAAATATTTCATAATATTTTAAAAGCACGGCCACGCTATTCTTAACGTTCAAATCTACTTAAGGTGTTTATGTCGCAAATGAGTGAAGGAGCAGGCGCAAAAACACAGCGCCTCTGTTTCCCAACTGCTTGAGGGGTTCACGGCGCGCACCTGGGTTTAACCCGCGCTATTCATTAACGCTCCCAATAAAAAGCACAAGCTGTATTTTTCAATCTTCTTTCAGTCTGAACAACGGCGGGGCCAAACCAAGTGTTCCTTCCTAGAAAAAAGGAGAAAATAGGAGCGAAGGGAAAGGAGCACGGCTTTATTTAAACACTGGATAGAGAATGGTGGAAAATTTCCGTTTCTTTTGAGCGCTGGGGAGAGCAGGGTGGGACGATGAAAAAGTCTTTTTAGCAGTCAATAAGGTTGTCAAATTGGTCAACGGTAATCAGCACTAATGACGAGTTGGAGAGGGCCGAGCTAACAAAGAAGCACCCCGCCTTCCCCTCCCCAAAGCCTCAGCATGAAAACTCTCTGCCCGGGTTGCCAGAGGTATACAGAAATCCAAACTTTTTTTCATTTGTGTGAGTGAGTGTGTGGCGTTCTGGGGCATTTACTTGAGGAGTTCGCTGTCTACATATATGGTTCTAAAAACAATAATAAAAAGCCAAGATACCTCATTTTTACATCACAAATAGGTTTATTTTGATGCCACAAAGAGCGTGAGAATTAAGTTACTCGGGAAATAAAAAACAAATTCCAAATTAACTCAAATAAGCATTAAAATATGCTATTTAAAACAACGTTTAATTAAGTATGGGTTTGAAAAGGATGTGTATGCACATTCATTCGTATACCTATTATTGCTGCCTGTAGGGATGGTTATTAAAAAAAAAAACAAGTCTTCTAAATTCCTCTCAGTTAAAGAGGATTTCTCCAGTATTTGCATTTGTGTTAGTCTTTCAGTGTGTAAAGAGCTGCACTTTTTAAAAATCAAAACACTACACACAAATAGGACGGTGCATGTTAACGCCATGTGTACTTCAAGCAAACAGCAAACATCTATTGCAAAAAAAAAAAAAAAAAAAACGACCAGAAGCAAGCTTCTTGAGAACTTATCCTTTTTGCTTTTAAATGCAAATGTACTCTGAACTCTGTTACACTTATATGGTATTAATTAATCACGATACGGATTAATCGCTTCTACATGTATTATTCCCATACATGTAAGTCACAATGGATAAAAGCGTCTTCTGAACGAATAAATATAAAGCATACACAATCTTTACCCTTTAGCATATAGGCCTACTAAGTTATAGGAAATGTATAGGGTTCTTATGTGTGCGTTTGTCTTTGGTCATAAATACATGATTACGTTGTAGAATGTGTCTAATACACCTTTGCTTCTTGCGTTTATATATTTATTCAGGTTTCACAACTGGATATTTTTCTTTTGGCTTTTGGCTGCGACCTCTGGTGGTCAAATGTGGCGTGGCATGACTCCCAGCTCAGTGGCCTTTTTACCTGGACAGATGCCTACATCATCATATTGAAACAAATACCAGAAGTCAAGAATCATAACTCGGCTCTGTAAAACTGCGTAATGTGTATAAAACTATAAATGTGTGTTTATCTATTTAGCATGGCGTTAGGCACTTTCTTCCAAAGCCACTTACAAAAAGTAGCCTTGTTCATTATAAAAGTGCCACAATACAAAGTTTGCCGATTTCTTTAGAAATTATGACCTAGAACGGAGAAAGCTGTTTCATGGGCAAGTGTGTTAGTTACTGTATGGGTGAAGTGTGCACGGAAGAGTTGCGCCAAGAAATGATGCTGGTCTATTTACATTTGAAAGATCATTCGGCATTTGAGGTAGCTATACAGACAGACTAAATCGTGTTCTAAACCTACATGGACGTCTACAGACTCTGGATGTCCCAGAAATTCTGCTTTTTAAGTCATTAACAGAATCGCACTCATTGAAAGAGGCGCCATTCAGCACCGTGGACAGCTACACGACAGGAACACTCTTCTCGCCCATAATTAACACTTTTCTAGCCTTGCGGTCTATATATTTATTTGAACGGCATATTATCATTTTAAATCTACTTTATGATCCTAAGCAAACGTAAAGTCTGTTCGTAAATAAAATTCTGTCATAATTTACTTCCAAACATGTATGACATTCTTTCTTCTGCTAAACACTAAAGACGATTTTGAGGAATGCTTCATCTGTTTTTGACCATGCGTATAGAAGTCAGTGGGGTCCAAAACAACACAGGACCATTATTGACATTCCTTGTATGTGAAAAGCACTGAGACATTTTTCTAAACATCCTTTTTTTGAAAACTGTTTGGGTGAAACTATACCTTTATTTTTAGGCTATATGATAAATCTCCATCAGCATTTACTGTAAAATACTCAATCAATTTATTTTGAGTATTTATTCGGCCACTTTAAATCTAATTACTGAAACTATGAATCATAATAGAAATGGAAATGACAGAAACTATTTTTGTGAAAAGGTAGATAAGTCGAAACAAAGATGTTTTTGTAAAATAACAATGAAAGCATTTTAACCGTTCGAGATGAACAAATCATCAAAAAAAAAGTTTTTCCACGTCACACAAAGTTCCTGAACATTTCCTAACTATAAATAGGCCTACTCATTTGAAGTTCTTAATGGCAAAAATGTAAGTTCAAATGTCTGTTTCTGGTCTGATCTTTACAGACAAATCAATAATCAGAGTGTGTTGTCTTCTATCTTAGTTTGTCTCGATTCAAAACTCCATTTCGACCGCGGCCTCTTACAACTTTAAACAAGAACCGTCCTTAAAGAAAACGAATGCGAATTGAAATCCATGTGCAATGATGGAGACATTTATTAGAGATAAATACCTACATGTTGTTTTGACAGATGGTTGTCGTCACTTGCAGTCAGAAAAAATGTAGTAGACAAATAATGTCACATAAGAGCGGTCAGAAGAAAACTAGCATGAGCGTTATTGAAAAGCGATAGTGAGCCAGTAATTGTGCTCGATCTGAAGCTTTAGTCTCGGATCTTGACAGCTTCCCAATACACTAGAGCTTCTTGAGCAAGACCGTGAGCATTTTAACCGAACATGATCATCTCATCTCATTGCTCTTCAGTTAACATGTCGATTAGCAGTATTTTTACTGCAGGAACAATCCATCTGGATCAACCTAGTGAAACAGGCACAGTGCTGGCAACTCTAAAACACCTTAACTTAGGCTACGTGATAACCGTCGTACAGTAAGTAGCCTACACATAATCCTGCAGGTCAACTACACTTTATACACTCTATAAAATGTGACAATACCAGAATTCTTCTTATTTTGATTTAAAACAATGATATGTTAAATAAATGCATAATCTAGGCCTACAATGGATGCACAATGAATTAGTCTAATAGATAAAGGCCTAGGCTGGCGCAGCTGGTACATATGGGTGTCGTGTCATACATGCTATATTGGAGTGGAGATGTTTTGTTTATGGGGAAATGAAGATGAAGGCTCTAGATTCTTTGTCTTCTAGAAAATGCGGTTTTATTCAACATCAAGTATGTCGACATATTGAGATCACGTCAGTGTCATTCAAATTACCACGTTACTGAAATGAAAACAGATTAGTTTGCGGAATTAAACGCTATTATCATTTTAAATCTACTTTATGATCCTAAGCAAACGTAAAGTCTGTTCGTAAATAAAATTCTGTCATAATTTACTTCCAAACATGTATGACATTCTTTCTTCTGCTAAACACTAAAGACGATTTTGAGGAATGCTTCATCTGTTTTTGACCATGCGTATAGAAGTCAGTGGGGTCCAAAACAACACAGGACCATTATTGACATTCCTTGTATGAGAAAAGCACTGAGACATTTTTCTAAACATCCTTTTTTGAAAACTGTTTGGGTGAAACTATACCTTTATTTTTAGGCTATATGATAAATCTCCATCAATATTTACTGTAAAATACTCAATCAATTTATTTTGAGTATTTATTCGGCCACTTTAAATCTAATTACTGAAACTATGAATCATAATAGAAATGGAAATGACAGAAACTATTTTTGTGAAAAGGTAGATAAGTCGAAACAAAGATGTTTTTGTAAAATAACAATGAAAGCATTTTAACCGTTCGAGATGAACAAATCATCAAAAAAAAAGTTTTTCCACGTCACACAAAGTTCCTGAACATTTCCTAACTATAAATAGGCCTACTCATTTGAAGTTCTTAATGGCAAAAATGTAAGTTCAACTGTCTGTTTCTGGTCTGATCTTTACAGACAAATCAATAATCAGAGAGTTTTTCCACGTCACACAAAGTTCCTGAACATTTCCTAACTATAAATAGGCCTACTCATTTGAAGTTCTTAATGGCAAAAATGTAAGTTCAAATGTCTGTTTCTGGTCTGATCTTTACAGACAAATCAATAATCAGAGTGTGTTGTCTTCTATCTTAGTTTGTCTCGATTCAAAACTCCATTTCGACCGCGGCCTCTTACAACTTTAAACAAGAACCGTCCTTAAAGAAAACGAATGCGAATTGAAATCCATGTGCAATGATGGAGACATTTATTAGAGATAAATACCTACATGTTGTTTTGACAGATGGTTGTCGTCACTTGCAGTCAGAAAAAATGTAGTAGACAAATAATGTCACATAAGAGCGGTCAGAAGAAAACTAGCATGAGCGTTATTGAAAAGCGATAGTGAGCCAGTAATTGTGCTCGATCTGAAGCTTTAGTCTCGGATCTTGACAGCTTCCCAATACACTAGAGCTTCTTGAGCAAGACCGTGAGCATTTTAACCGAACATGATCATCTCATCTCATTGCTCTTCAGTTAACATGTCGATTAGCAGTATTTTTACTGCAGGAACAATCCATCTGGATCAACCTAGTGAAACAGGCACAGTGCTGGCAACTCTAAAACACCTTAACTTAGGCTACGTGATAACCGTCGTACAGTAAGTAGCCTACACATAATCCTGCAGGTCAACTACACTTTATACACTCTATAAAATGTGACAATACCAGAATTCTTCTTATTTTGATTTAAAACAATGATATGTTAAATAAATGCATAATCTAGGCCTACAATGGATGCACAATGAATTAGTCTAATAGATAAAGGCCTAGGCTGGCGCAGCTGGTACATATGGGTGTCGTGTCATACATGCTATATTGGAGTGGAGATGTTTTGTTTATGGGGAAATGAAGATGAAGGCTCTAGATTCTTTGTCTTCTAGAAAATGCGGTTTTATTCAACATCAAGTATGTCGACATATTGAGATCACGTCAGTGTCATTCAAATTACCACGTTACTGAAATGAAAACAGATTAGTTTGCGGAATTAAACGCTGTATAAAACTTTCTAATAAGTAGATGAGAGTGCGTTGACAAGTGTAGTAATCTTTTTTATAATGCAATACCTCGTATCAGTCGCTAGGGGGAGACAAATACCAAATACATGCTCTTCTTGAGAGTAGTTCATATCTAGCCAGTCTACAGTTCATTCTCCAATATCACAACTTTTATGCTTTGCCATTAAAGAACTTATACACATACAGCATTCACAGACATGTGTGCAACCGCTCTGTAATTGTTTGTATATCTAAGGTGTTTTTCTTTGCTGTTTCTTGTGTCTTGTTTTTCTATTATTGTCGCTACGCATGAAATGACCTTCTTTGCATTAATCATAGCCCTATTTCTCCCGTAGTCTCTCTTCATTTGAGTATTTTAAAGATATATATTAACTTACTTAATTTTTTTAACATATAATCTGTTGTTTTCTGTGAAATAGAATAACAAATGTCTAAACACTTGCTTGTGTTTTGTGGTGCCTAAAATTACCACCAGAGGGCAGAAGAGCCACTGTGGTAAATAACCCTCCAGCCACAGTAATTATGATTCTTTCCAGCTTCTGCTAATGAGATAATGAGTCAAGACCACAGAGTCAATGTGTTAGCAAAACAAAGTGTACAAGGCATGTGTGTGATGGACAAATAAGGGAACAGTGTGTGTGGATACTCTTGAATCCCCTCCTGTTTTATCAGGAAAATAGTTCAGTCTGCTCTGGAAGTCTCTTCATTGAAATTTTATATGTTGATGTTTGTTATGTTATGTTAGCTACATAATTGATCACAGAAATGTTCGCATAGCTAAAGAGTAAAGTGAAAAGAGAAGAGAGAGAAACCCTTTTGTAATGCCTGTTGGGAAACTGTTTTGTGTAGTCTGTCCAATTCTCCCGCTGATATCTGGACTTTACCGGAATTCCATAATCAATGTGAATCTAGATCACTGTGATCCAGAGAGACAAAAATTGCCACTGGAATGTCAGCCAGCAGCAGCATGCCAGAGAAACCTGGATTAGACTACAAGATGAGGGTGTCTGTGGTGTGTGTCTAAGGTTTTGGACTATACCACACTGATCTCATTGTAGTAATTATACCCCAAAAAGAGAATGCTCCAAGTCCCAATGAAAAACAGGAAGCTATCATATTTCTGTTTTCATTTCCTGAGTTTTTTCTTTAATGGAGTCATCTAGAGTTTTATCCTGTTCTCTCTCTCCCTCTCTGGGGAGTGAAACTTTGGCTTAATGCTTCCAAGCCTGAAAGAGCTGCCAAAATTAATTCTAGTTTTTGTGATAGGGCTTGTTTTTAAAGATGCATCTTTTTAATGCAAAGATGCTATAAAGAACTGATATTAATTTATAAAAATGAATATTTTGTAACATTATTAAATGTATTTATTATTATTATTATAGTTGTTGTTATAAAATATTTCATATTTATTTATTTAACAAAACAAAAGGGCATACAAAAATAAAATAGCTATAGATAATAAAATAGAATGTACAAATCGGAAAATATATGTTTCCAAACTAAAACCGCTTATATATATATATATGTGTGTGTGTGTGTGTGTGTGTGTCCTACTAAAGTACTGTAAGTGAGAAATGGCTGCTTCAGTTTCAGTGACCTTCAGAAAAGTGGATTTCAAAACTGATGTATCGCCCATATCCCTTTCCCACAAACACATGTTAGTCTTTGTCGGGGGTCTAGCTGGTTGAAGTGTTGTCAGGTCCATGCATCATTGGTAACTGAATCCCCCTCTTTCTAGCTCTCTTGAGACTCACTTTAAAAGCTCCTTCAGTGCAGCCCCCCTCCCCCAAAAACCCATTTAAGGGTCAGTTTCCTTGAGAGTTCTGGATGAGTGACTACCTGTGCAGGTGAAGCTATCTGACAAACAGATCCTATAGTGTGTGTGTGTGTGAGACTGACTGTCACATTGTACCGGTGGCAAACCAGAAGTATTTCACAGCATTTTGTCTGTGCCAGAGAATGGAAGCAGAACTTCTGACATCAGAATCTAATCAATACTCTATGTAGTCCCATATTTATTTATTTATTTTACCGTACATGGCATAAATAAACAGAACATTTTTTTAATTTCTAATTTAAAAATTGAACTTTTTACAATTTCTAACATTTAATATATTGACGTCAACCAATCGTTTGAGATTTATTGTGTAATAGTGTAAGGATGCTTTTAGCTTATGTTTTCCCTTCGATGTGATAAAGAAACTTCAGTGTGAAAACGTAAACAAAAAGACATTTAATAATGACACTTTGTTTGGGGTTTGATTATCATGAAAAATGAAAGTCTGATTCAAAGCCTTTTTAAACGTTTACTCTGTTACCAAACTATGTCCACCAATTGGTTGAGAAAACAGAATTGGCCACATCACCAACACAAAAATCAAAAGAAACCTTTTTCTATCTGGATTTCTCAATTTCTGGCTTTGTATAAACTACCAATATGAGGATAGCAGCAGATGTAAGGAATGTTTATATGTGCAAAATATAATTAGACTGTTGATTAAAACCACAGCTGACATTCATGCCCACCATTGGCCTTATTGGTGGAAGAATTCTGGGTTCCTCAGTTTAAGTCAGGCACGATATGATATTTATTCCCAATTTTAAAGATATTTAGAAAAAAAATTGCCTGTGTTTATGGTTTATGTATTGTTAAAAGTGACAATGAATATTGAATATGCTTTTCAAATCTGCATAGATAGATAGATAGATAGATAGATAGATAGATAGATAGATAGATAGATAGATAGATAGATAGATAGATAGATAGATAGATAGATAGATAGATAGATAGATAGACTCGAAGATACATTGCCCTGAAGGTACATTTCTGTTGTGCAGCACCCTGTGGCTTGAGGCTGGAAGGGTGTCCCTCTCATTCCTGCAATCAAGCCCCTCTAAACCCAGAGAATGGTTCTAATTAGGGCCCGGAAACCCTCTGCGCTCTCTGTTCAAAACCATTTAGACTGACACGAGACTATCGACGTAAAAGAGACAGAAAGAGGCGAATTTCACATTGCAGAATGTTCCAGAAATGTTGGTTTTCATATGCGGAGCTGGAAATATATTGTCTATTTAAGTTCTCTCTCTTAAAAATGTTTTAATCTTCAGTTTTTCCATTTGTTTGAAATTTCAGTTGTTGTCCGTGTCTGGAGTTTTTACTAAAAAAAGAAACAAAAGTTCCCGATTGTTTCAAATGGGGTTGACAATGTTTTGAAGTGGTTTTTGGTGGACGAGGCGTTTTGGGTGGAGGGTCTTTATAGCCGCTCTTGCGAATCGTGTCAATTTTCAGTGGCCCAGAACTGACAGAACAGAAAATGAGCAATACTCCCCCTTTCTCCCTCTGTCTCCATTCTCTCTCATTTTTGTTAAGTCCGACAGCGTAATGAACTAATAAATGTTTATCAAACTTAATGTTACGAGACTTAAAGTGACTCAGTGTGCCCGTTTTTGGACCTTTTTTAATTTTTGTTTTACTGAATAACGGTCAAAAAGTTAACCTCGGCCCTGCGCGCAGCCTGGCGCCTCTTGGCGTCTCTCTGCCCTCTGCAAAAGGGCCTCACTGGGGTCTGATGTTTCAGGCGTTCTCATTTTTCACGCGCTCATGCCCTCTTCCGGCTCGGACGTGTCACGTGGATTGACATATTTTTTATTATTTTGAACCTTTGTGTTTATTTATTGTATAGTTTCCTGATTTTCTTTATTTTGATTAACAGGCTTTTCCAAGTCAAAGACAAATGATCAAAACGTTGACTTGACTTAAAATGTGGACAATGTGTGATTAAAAAAATGTTGGAGAACCTCTGTTTTCAAAACTACAAATAAAATGTAGTGCAATATTTAAACGAAATAGAAAAGAACGAAACAAAGTTTCCACATCCATAGAGTTTAGTTTAAGATGTTTGAAGCCAATGATTTTCTCATTAAAAATCCCTGCTATTCGTACTGTCCAAATACAGAACAATTTCTATAAATTAATCTTTGAGTAAAACATCATAAATTATTAAAGGTTTGTGTATCCAACAATACTGTGAATATTCTTAAATATTGGCCTCATTGGTTTAACAATTTTTACGCACTTGTCCAGTATACTCAAACGCTGTAAATATTGGTTATTTATGGGGTTAAGTCTTGTCGCTTAAAATATGAACGAGACGTCCTAAGATCCTAAATCCACAAGGCTGGATGTTAGAGATCCCAACAGTGAATCCTGCATCTGATGCGGATGTCCTTGCATGCTATGCACCGAGTGCTGTGCACCGAGGCCGGGCATTGGGTATGCGGAAGCCCCGGGAGTGTTCATGTTCCCCTGCAGTAGAAGCACGGAGTTGTGCTCGGGGCTCTGCGGCGGAGAGAACTCATCCTCCGAGCTGGACATAAGCGACTTCACTCCGTCGAGCGGAGACCGCTGGCTCTGCTTACCGCCAACGCCGTTGTTCTCGCTGTTTTCTCTGTTGGGTGAATATTACATTAGTAACATATTATATATAATTGACATGTTACAGGCCTAGAATGTAGCCTATTAGAAAGTGATAGACTTTAATAGGCATGTTATGGTTTCAAAATAGTTTAATCTTAAAATAATTATTAGCTAAAGAAAAAATCTAATGCTTGATGTTTGCTTTGTTAAAAAAAAAATCCAACTGTTTACGCTTCAGTGTACCTCGTCTTTATGTCAACATGACTGAAAAGATAACTGTCATCACAGATTTACGATAGACGATTTTAGAGAATATAATTCAAAGTAAACCATTAGGCCTATTTATATGAACTTTTAACATTTAAAATCTGTAGGCTAATTAAATAAAATGAATACAGGCCTAAAAAAATTCTCACTGCAATATGAATTTTTTTCTCGTCTTCTGCTCTTGTTTCGTTCTTTAGAACAAAAAGAATCTTCTTTTAAAATCCTAACTGAATTATAAAAATAAAAATAGCTAGGCAATATATAAAGTATTAAATTACAAATTATAAATTACAAATATAGGCTACAAATGATCAATTTAGACAGTGTAACTTGATGTTGGTTTAGATTCGTGTTTACAGTTAAATTTGAGTGTCAATATAATAATATAATGTAATATTTCTGATATAACGATACATTCCTCAAATAGGCTATTGTTGTTCTCTACAAGTGACTGCAATAATCAACGCTAAATCTGCGCGTTATTTTTTTGGAAACGTTTATTCGGCAGGCTGTGTACCTGTATAATTTTTTATATGTATTTATTATTCTAATTATATCTCACCTCTCTTTTGTCTCAGCTGCCCGGTCTCTCTGCCTCCTGTTTTTAAACCAGTTGCTGACCTGTGTGGTGGTCAGTCCCGTTGCCTCCGCCAGCTCCCGCTTTTCCCGTGGAGATGGATAGGGATTGTGCGTGTACCATTCACGCAGCACGCCCCGCGACTTCTCCTTAAAGCAGTAACTGGTCTCCTCACCGTCCCAGATCGTACGGGGCAAAGGAAATTTCCTGCGCACGCGGTATTTGCCCACAGCGCCTAGCGGGCGGCCCCGCAACTTTTCCGCCTCCACGTAGTGCGCCTTCAGCCACAGCTGCTGCAGCTTCGGGTGGTTGTGCGCGGAGAACTGGTGGCTCTCCAGGATCTTGTAGAGCTCACGGAAGTTTCCCCGATGGAAGGCCACCAAGGCCTTCGCTTTCAGCACGGATTCGTTCTTGTGGAGGTGGTCACAGGCTGGCAGGGACCAAAGGAAACGTCCGAGCCTCTCCAGGTTTCCACCCTGCTGCAGCACCTCGCAGACGCACGCGACCTGCTCCTGCGTAAAGCCGAAAGAGGGCAAGATTGACATTGCGGCCCGGCGCAGTCCACCACGTAATACCCTCCTATTCCGAGGCTCTGTATGTATTCCTCTCAAATGAGTCCTCTGACAAAAATCCCCGTGCCACGTTTATCTCTTGCTGCAGCTCCAATTTTGATAACCGCCTGTTATCCGGTTGTGTGGCACCACTGTCACCCTCCGGGGTTGCACACGTGAGATTCGGATGCGGGTTGTCCTTAAGGATATATGACAGAGAAACCCAGCACAGCGTCATTCCGTGATTAGTTCGCCCCGGTCTGTTCTGAAACCGGCCAGCAGAGCAGAACTGCATCTACAGATCCGTTCCGTTTCCTCCCCGGAGGGCGGACGTCAAGGCCTGAAACTGGAGACCTTGAACACACACACACACACACACACACACACATGCTCACTCACACTGCAGTTGATAGGCTACTAATCAATTATTAAATTATCACAAGCACCTCCACAACCTTGCATGCAGAATCTATGTCGTCTTCCGTTTTTCTTAATATCACAGTTTAGGTACTTCAAATAGGCTATATTACTACTGCTTTAAGTTAAAGACATTAATAGGTAGCCTATTCTGTAATTGATCATGACCACTGTGTGCTCCTAATTAGGTGGCATTTTCACAGCTTGTTAATTGTGTGAAAGTTTGGTGACGGATTTAAAAGTCAAAGATGCTGAACGGGAGATGCAGACAAACATACGTTTCTGAATATTTATTATTTAATTCAGTCACACATTTCAGAAATTGTCTAATAAATTGTTTTTGACTTCAATTTACTAATTCAATAATTACACAAGCAACAATACCTATAATAATTCATAAATGTGCAAATACATGAGCTCTTACTTCTGCCAGTTGAACTTGAAGTCATTGGCCTTGAGAGAGAATAACCTTTTGTATTGTTGAATCTAATGATATCGACATTAATTCGACTTCATTTCAGTTATGTAACCTATTCTGTAATTGATCATGACCACTGTGTGCTCCTAATTAGGTGGCATTTTCACAGCTTGTTAATTGTGTGAAAGTTTGGTGACGGATTTAAAAGTCAAAGATGCTGAACGGGAGATGCAGAAAAACATACGTTTCTGAATATTTATTATTTAATTCAGTCACACATTTCAGAAATTGTCTAATAAATTGTTTTTGACTTCAATTTACTAATTCAAAAATTACACAAGCAACAATACCTATAATAATTCATAAATGTGCAAATACATGAGCTCTTACTTCTGCCAGTTGAACTTGAAGTCATTGGCCTTGAGAGAGAATAACCTTTTGTATTGTTGAATCTAATGATATCGACATTAATTCGACTTCATTTCAGTTATGTACTATGTACTGTAGATAGCTAATAGTTATACGGGCGCAACAGTTTTAACCGACTGGGGCTCGTAATTAGATGTCAACAAAGTCATACTTATAGGCCTTGATTTAACGTCAAAACGTTCAAAAATAGATTCTAGTTTATTCTTATTATTCTTTCACATAAACTGAGATGAGATTGTATGCTTGCAAAATATACGAAAATAATCGAATATCCTATCCTACAGTCTATCCTAATCGAAATTTTTAAATATTTTTAAGCACTAAAATGTAAAACTTTACATGTAGCTGCTGATTTAAATTTTTTAAGGAAAACCAGTCACAACCTGCAATGATAATTTCAGTGCACATTTTTGCACTTTGAATTTAATCACTGATCAGTTCATCTGAAACTCTGCGAATTTAGAGTATAGAAAGTACAGAAATAAGGATGGAAACAAAAATGATGTTGTAACGATAGCATTTTACAGTACAGTACAATCAGTCTCCGTTGTCTTAAAAAAATTCTGTCTTTAAACAGGTTTGAGTCATTAAAAGATTCTAAAAAAACAATCAGGCAATGATGGCGCAACAGTTTTAACCGACTGGGGCTCGTAATTAGATGTCAACAAAGTCATACTTATAGGCCTTGATTTAACGTCAAAACGTTCAAAAATAGATTCTAGTTTATTCTTATTATTCTTTCACATAAACTGAGATGAGATTGTATGCTTGCAAAATATACGAAAATAACAATACAGTCTATCCTAATCGAAATTTTTAAATATTTTTAAGCACTAAAATGTCAAACTTTACATGTAGCTGCTGATTTAAATTTTTTAAGGAAAACCAGTCACAACCTGCAATGATAATTTCAGTGCACATTTTTGCACTTTGAATTTAATCACTGATCAGTTCATCTGAAACTCTGCGAATTTAGAGTATAGAAAGTACAGAAATAAGGATGGAAACAAAAATGATGTTGTAACGATAGCATTTTACAGTACAGTACAATCAGTCTCCGTTGTCTTAAAAAAATTCTGTCTTTAAACAGGTTTGAGTCATTAAAAGATTCTAAAAAAACAATCAGGCGATGAGAGATAACATATTTGAAACTAAATACGAAATATTTTTAATTGTCGATTTACACATCTTATTTTTGTTAGATTATAATTAGAAAGAAAAACAATAATTACACATATTAATAATATATCATTAATATATTGATATCATAAGTTTTAATAACATTAATAATAATTAATAGTCAGCAAATATTTTATGTTATTTAAAAAGGACGAAATGCATTTGCATCCTTTTGAATTGTTCCCCAATTTAATCTGTATCTGTTTGCAGAGACGTGTGTTTAGCAATATCTGAAAAGTACTAGTGGCCTGTAACTGCACAAAACTTGTGCTGTATGCCTGAAAAAAATCACCTCTGTACCTCTCCTTCTCTCTCTCTAAGCAGGCATACCAAAGACATTGTGTAAGACTACAGAGGTCAAAGTTCAGTAAAGATGAATGACAGCTTCATATCCCAGAAGGCAAAGAAATGAAAGTCTGATGACACAATTTGTTATTATTTATGTTTATGGTAGGTTGAATTAGAATTCAAGTTCAACTTCTTATTTAGTTTAATGGCATTTCTCCTGGAACTGATCTGTTCAGTGCAAACTTTAGACTTCAAACTGAGGAAAAATGCTTTAAATAAACACAAGTATTCACATTTGTCAGCAAGTATATCTGACACTCTGCGTTTACATTTGACATTCACACTTACAAATCTCACACAGTAGGTTTGGTTCATATACATAATCAAAACCTTACCAGTAAATGAAACACACACACACACAGGTATGAAACACAGCTGAGGAGCAGCGTGTGCCCTTTGACCTCTCATTAGTGGGGGCGTGGGGGAAGGTTCAGGTTACAAATCCAGCTCTGTTTGCTATTCAGGGTTAAGTCCCCCTCCTTTCAAACCATGAGAGGAACACTTTCACTGTTTTATTTTAATTATACTTACTCCAGACTAACCCTACCTCTAAAAGAAATGCATTTGCATCCTTTTGAATTGTTCCCCAATTTAATCTGTATCTGTATCTGTTTGCAGAGACGTGTGTTTAGCAATATCTGAAAAGTACTAGTGGCCTGTAACTGCACAAAACTTGTGCTGTATGCCTGAAAAAAATCACCTCTGTACCTCTCCTTCTCTCTCTCTAAGCAGGCATACCAAAGACATTGTGTAAGACTACAGAGGTCAAAGTTCAGTAAAGATGAATGACAGCTTCATATCCCAGAAGGCAAAGAAATGAAAGTCTGATGACACAATTTGTTATTATTTATGTTTATGGTAGGTTGAATTAGAATTCAAGTTCAACTTCTTATTTAGTTTAATGGCATTTCTCCTGGAACTGATCTGTTCAGTGCAAACTTTAGACTTCAAACTGAGGAAAAATGCTTTAAATAAACACAAGTATTCACATTTGTCAGCAAGTATATCTGACACTCTGCGTTTACATTTGACATTCACACTTACAAATCTCACACAGTAGGTTTGGTTCATATACATAATCAAAACCTTACCAGTAAATGAAACACACACACACACAGGTATGAAACACAGCTGAGGAGCAGCGTGTGCCCTTTGACCTCTCATTAGTGGGGGCGTGGGGGAAGGTTCAGGTTACAAATCCAGCTCTGTTTGCTATTCAGGGTTAAGTCCCCCTCCTTTCAAACCATGAGAGGTCATAGTTTTTAATAAGGCTCAGTTTGAGAGGTACTACTTCTTATTGTTGCTCAGTGTGAGGTATGTTTGAGTGGTTTCGATCACCATCACGGTTTTTTATTTACACGTTGTTAATGACAAAATATGACATAAAGCCATTGCACGGGATCAAAATCAGCACATATTATAAATTCTCACTGACACTCTTCTCTCTCAAAGCATTCATTTTTCGAGCTGGTGTTATCTGATACCTGGCTGTCTCTCATGGCAACCGGGTCACCTAGGCTGTTTGGGAACAGGTGACAATGCTCTTCCCAAAGGTGAGAGGTCATAGTTTTTAATAAGGCTCAGTTTGAGAGGTTCATATTTTTATTACTACTTCTTATTGTTGCTCAGTGTGAGGTATGTTTGAGTGGTTTCGATCACCATCACGGTTTTTTATTTACACGTTGTTAATGACAAAATATGACATAAAGCCATTGCACGGGATCAAAATCAGCACATATTATAAATTCTCACCGACACTCTTCTCTCTCAAAGCATTCATTTTTCGAGCTGGTGTTATCTGATACCTGGCTGTCTCTCATGGCAACCGGGTCACCTAGGCTGTTTGGGAACAGGTGACAATGCTCTTATTTCCTTTTTTCTCTCTTGTTCTATTGTCCTGTCCTGTTTTTCCCTACTTGGTGAAAGGAGTCATGAACTACAATGCTGAAAGATTCCCAGTAATATTGCCGAGATGATGGTATATTCAGATTTGGTTGGCATCCAAACTAGTTCTCTCAGCTAAATTTCAGAGAAAAGATTTGGGATCTGAAATTGCTTGGTTGGTTAGCTTGAGTTTTTGTGGTCTTAAAAATGAAATAGTTCACCCCGAAATGAAAATTTGCTAAAAAAAAAAAAAAGTACTCACCCTCCATCCAAGATGTTAGTGAGAACAGAGAACAAATTTGGAGAAATTTTGCACTTTATCACTTTCTCACCAATGGATCCTCTGCAGTGAATAAGTGCCGTCAGATTAAGAGTTCAAACAGTGGATAAAAACATCACAATAATCCACAAGTAATCGATTATTTCACTTTTGTGATGTGAAAAGTTGTTTGTTTGTAATAAACAAATCCATCAAGACATTTTTAACTTCAAACCATTGCTTTCACCAAAATGAATCCTCTATTTATAGTGAAAAAGCCATCTTGTCTGAATTAGGGGAGAAATATGCACAGATCAAGCACCATTTACAAGTGCAAACAGTTCTAAACAAATATGTCAGTGGATTTTGATGTGAGAGGACAACAGGAGCTGGAGTTTTTCCACTGGAAGAAGTGTTATTATGGATTATGGACTGGTATTTTGACCATAACGATTTAAAGTTAAAACACCTTCATGATGGATTGCTTCTTATAAATGCACAGCTTTTTCACTTCAAAAGATGTTACTTGATGGACTGGAGTCATGTGAATAACTTCTGGAATATTGTGATGGTTTTATCAACTCTTTGGACTTGCATTCTGGCGGCACCCATTCACCCCAGATGGTAAGTTTAATCAAATCCTTTAGGAAAACAATTGCTTTCACTATTTTGAATGACCTGAAGATTTAAGTTACCCTCATTTCTGTCTGCATTTCAAATAAAACAAGTAGTTCTTAGCATATTTTGTGCACAGATAATACCCTAAACTTTGACAGTCGTACAACATCTGTTCCAGCATCTGTGACAAGCATTCGATTACCGTCCACCATTCTGACCCAGATGGTAAGTTTAATCAAATCCTTTAGGAAAACAATTGCTTTCACTATTTTGAATGACCTGAAGATTTAAGTTACCCTCATTTCTGTCTGAAAACAGTTTGCATTTCAAATAAAACAAGTAGTTCTTAGCATATTTTGTGCACAGATAATACCCTAAACTTTGACAGTCGTACAACATCTGTTCCAGCATCTGTGACAAGCATTCGATTACCGTCCACCATTCTGACTCATCCCTTAATTTGTATAAGAAAAACATTGTGTATTTGTATTTATATTTGTATTGTCTACATTACATATTATTTGCCTATTAGTAATGCGACTGGAAGCTGTAGGCAATGTAATGTCCATGACAATGCCACAAAGATTGTCACAGATTTTGTATTTTAAATCTGCATGTGAATAAAGTGTGTCTGTGCATGTGTGTTTCCATAGGGAGGTGACCTTTAAGGTCTGACTCAGATGACACTACTGGATGCCCACCTGTCTGCTAAACTCAACTCTTCTTGGCAGAAACTAGCAGGTGACTCTCATAAAACACACATACGTCCACACACCCCACTGTGAGAGGAAGAGAGACAGAGGGAGCGACAGAGAGAAAATGAGAGCTGTCTGGTACTTGTAGTTCAAAAATGCATGTAAACACTTAAAATAGTATGAAATGATTGATGGAAGGGATATAGGCCTAGAGGAAATATGGAAAAAATATTCTTCTGATATACCAGGGGTTTTCAAACTTTTTGACTCCCAAATGATTATTCCCATAACAAAGGAGACCATTCCTAAAATATAAAAGGCAGCTATATATGTTTGTGTATAAAGACCCAATTTCTACTATGAAAAATAAAAATATATATTTAAGTGTGTTTAAAATATTATCTGGAAAATACTCCGTTTCTATTATGATACTCTGTTTCCTTTTTCTACATATCAGTTTTGTTAGATGTAGAGAAACAAAGAATAAAATAACTAAAAACAATAAAACTAAACATTGTAATTAATCTCTGGATTTTCAGCCAGAATAAAACAATAATAATGTCATGTCTATGGACCTCCTCTCTTGTGGACCTCTGGGGGGTCTCTGGACCCCAGTTTGAAAACCTCTGTTATACTTATAGAGTATAGCTGAAAAGATACCTGTGTCTGGAAATAGAGAGAAAGAGGAAAAGGAAAAAAATAACACTTTCAAAAACTGTGTTCTCCAAATATGACTTTGCATAGATTGTTCAAACCAAACTGACAGATTCGCCAAAATAATTTAATACTTAAAAAAAAAAAAACATCAAAATATTCAGAGGCTGAAAACATAAAAAACCCTCAATCAGTATTTCAAAATAATGTTGGGACTTTTGGTAAAAAGTCTTTTACCTCTTTCTCCACTTAAATTCAAAGGTCAGTCATCTCTTCCTCTATATGCACAGTTTTTAGTTTTGTCAGTTGTTTTTCCCCTTCATCCTCCATTTCTCTCATCTCGCCCTTCCCTCCCTCTGAAACCGCACAGAGGAAGTCTCCATTTAGGTTTGAAGTCATCTGGGCATCATGACCTCTGAACTCACCAGTAAGGTCCGTTTGGGTGAGTAAGGGTGCGTTCACTGTGAGAGTGGTGTAGTCTTGTTGGGTGGTTGTCATGGTTGTGTTAAGTGAGATGAGGGAGCTGTGGGTGGGGTCAGGACTGTAACCCAGGTGGTAAATGTATCCACCAGGAGTCTCCATAGGTTCCTTCTTCACAGCAGACAGTGTGTGTACACTAGCCAGGCCGTAGAGTGCTGTGCTGGGCTCAAGAGAGGTCAGCTGCAGCCTGTCCTGCTCCTCCACCTGGTTGTGGCACAGAGAGGCGGGAGCAGGAGAACTGCCATCAACAATGCCTGACAGATGACAGATGACAGAAAGAGGAATGAGAAATGACAGAAGATGAGAGAGAGGATGAAGCTCTCAAACTTTTTTGGTGGTATACAGATATTATAAGGATATACAGTTCATATTCAATTATTATTTGGTTGAGTCAATGACCACAACATAAACCACAAAAAAAGAGAAAATTCTGACATTTTATGATTTTTTTTTTTTGTGACTTACAGTGCAAGGATGGATTAAATTAATCAAAGGTGACTGTAAAGACGTTTATAATGTTACAAATGATTTTTATTTCAAATAAATGTTGTTCTTTTGAACTTTCTGTTAAACAAAGAATCCTGAAATTTTTTATCACAGTTTCCACAAAAATATTAAGCAGCACAAAAAACGATTTCAACTGTGATAATAATAAGAAATGTTTCTTGAGCAGCAAATACATATCATATTAGAATGATTTCTGAAGGATCATGTAACACTGAAGACTGGAGTAATGATGCTGAAAATCCAGCTTTGCCATTACATGAATGAATTACATTTTAAAGTATATTATTTTAAATTGTAATATTATTTCACTATATTACAGTTTTGCTCTATTTTTGATCAAATAAATGCAGCCTTGGTGAGCATAAAAGACTTCTTTCAAAAACATTAAAAATAGTTTCTTTGACGCTCCTAACAAACACAACACACCTGTGGTCTTCTCATCTTGCTCAAAGGATTGATGTTATCTCGTGAGTGATGTTTGATGAGACTCACCTGATGAGGTTGAAGAAGATGATGAGAGTTGCAACGAAGGAAGTACCACCTTGTTGCTGAGCAGCGAGGTCCCATTGCCTTCAGAAACCAAGTTGTAACCTTCAAGCTGCAAGCTGTCAGATGGAGTCACATTGAATGCTGAGCTAATAGACGTAGTCTGGTCCTGGACCGACACATCCTGCCTCACATTCTCTGCTTTCACCTCTATGTCTGTCCCATTCACAGTGCAGTGAAACGAGGTGTACACCAGTGCAGGGTCTGCCCTTACCGGTTTATCCTCTCCTGCACCATCCATCTCCACATCTGCCGCTGATCTGCAAGCCAGGGACTGGAGTCCCAAGTTCATGCCACTGAAAAAGACGTGTCCTGTGGTGGAGAGAAATGAAGGGGTGCCATTGTGGAAAACAGAGGTGGGAGTGTTGACTGAGGCTCCGTTAAAGATGACAGATGCTGGTGAGACAGAGTTCCTGCTGTCTCCAACCTGCTGGATGATGACCCCCGCCTCCAGAGCTCCAGAGCAGAGAGACACAACTGCATTACCCACAGTCCCATCACTGCAGGTCGACATCGGACACGGGGACAGAGACTCCTGACCTTTACTGCTCTCATCCTCCGTACTGTGATTTCCATCTGACTCACTGAGAGAACGTGAAAGATAGAGAGATGAGAGACGGTGATTGTCTTCCTTTTTGTCTCCATCCTACACTTTTGCTCATTATAATAGATTTATATTCTGTATAGTTATTTAATCTTCTTAGCTACTTAAGTAATTTAGTAAATCTGTTGAATTCTTAGATTTCTATTTTTTTTTTCGATTAAATATTTTATATTTTAACACTTTTAATTGTTAATATTACTTTGTACAATTTCCTAATACACACAACTGAAATAATAAGATATCACAAACTGAAAAAGTTTTGGTAATGCAAAATTGGCGCTAGCAACGGCTAGGTCATGGGTTCGATTCCCAGGGAAAGCAATAAATGTGAATGTGCAGCTTGAAAGCAATAAAAGTCTCTTTGAAGAAAAGCAACGGCTAAATGCATAAATGTGAATTGAACAATAGAACATGCAGAGAGAGTCCACAAAATCATTAAAAAAAACATATTTGCGCCACTGGAAAATGAAAATATAAATGAAAGCAAATTGTATATCTGTGCTCATTGTAAAAATACAAGATAGAAATACTTGGACAAATGATCAAACTTATTTAGTATTTCTAAACTGTCTGAAAATGATCAAATCCAGGTGTCCATATTCACTTTAATTCATTCTTTAAAACAGAAAACTCTAAATGTCTATTCAAATCTAGAAATAACCAATGAAGTACTCTGAAAGAAAGAGGGAGAATATTGAATTATTACTTTTCACTCCCTGCATAACTGTACATGAGCGCGGGAGTGATTAATGTGGTGGGGCGAACCTTACGCGTCAATAGATCCCGAGTAGCTACTCACTCAAAAATAAACACACACATACACGAGGTGGTGACTCACGCGATACATTTTACGCACACGTCCTTTAGAAGCTGCCTTTTAAAGTTCCGATCAAAGCATGTTTTTTCTCTATAATTTAAGATCATTAAGAATAAAGGAAAGATGAGTCTAATTGTAAAAAGACTGGTAACAGCTCACAAGTTGTCACAATACACAAGCAGACAAGCAGAAACCTTTTTTAGAAGCAATAATAAAATGCTAAGACCTCTCAAAAAACTTTGCCTTAACTACTGTATCTCAGTCTAGTCAATAAACCAATTAAATCTCTTGACAAACGTCTTATATTCATTCATTCACTGAAAAAAGTTTGTGTTTGTGGCTTTCTAGTTTTTCTCACCTTTTGGACTGCGCCTCTGACGGGTTTCTGTCTCTCTGCCTTCTGTTTTTGAACCAGTTGCTGACCTGTGTGAGGGACAGTCCTGTGATCTTGGCCAGATTCCTCTTCTCGGCCGGGGACGGGTACCGGTTCTGCTTATAGAGGTCCTTCAGAGCATTCCTGGAGCGCTCTTTGAAGCAGTACACCGTCTCCTCTCCATCCCAGATGGTCCGGGGCAGGGGAAACTTACGTCGCAGGCGATATTTATCCACTGCGCCCAGAGGTCTACCGCGGGCCTTCTCCGCCTCCGTGTACCGGCCTTTGTACCATAAGTCCTGCAGGGCAGAGTGGCACGAAGGGCTGAAGCTGTGGCTCTCCAAGATGCTGTAAAGCTCCTGGTAGCGCGCCTGGTGGAAGGCCACCAGCGCCTGAGCGCGGAGGATACTTTCGTTGCCGCGCAGTAAGTCGCTCTGCGGGAGAGACCACAGAAACCGGGCGAGTCGATCCACGTTGCCCCCCTGCTGAAGAGCCTCACAAACACACGCAACCTGCTCCGGTGAAAAAGCCAAAGAGGTCGCGGTTGCTGCGGATGAAGTGTGCGCAGACAAAGAGTCCATAGTGGGCATCTTGTGCTCCGGTGGAGAGGTCTGCCCGACGAGCATCCCTGTGGCCACAGGAGTGTCCAGAGTCAGGAGTTTGACGTGCCCACGACTGTCCGTGGAGCTCTCGAGAGGCTCCGTGCACTTCACATTTTCCTTTTTGATCTCGCCTGCCACTGTCACTTCACTGCAGGAAACAGACATTGTTTTTATTCTTCACCTCAGATTCCTTTAGTCCGTCACCCCGCCTCGTTTCTGCCCAAAGCTGATCAGGTTACCCGTGCGCCATGCGAGTGATATCGGGTGTCTTTGTAAGTGGATAGCTTTCCCCTTTCGCTCCAGCAGCGTGACTTCTCAGCCCGATAGTTTGAGGGGGACACACATGATTGGCTACACGAAATTTCGAAAGGGGCGGGGCGAACGCAGCTTCGAGGCGAACACATTGAAATGAAGCTGTCACTCAGCCGTGACGCGCTCCAGCAGCTCACCTGCGCTATTGGTGAGATCTCATTCGAGGCTTTTGTGTGCTTCTGTGTTTACTTTGAGCTTACCAGACTCATACAACCGACACTTCAAACGACACAGACATTTACAAAACGACAAGCCTTACCCATTTTAATCTCCGTTTGAAAGGTTCTTGGTCTAACTTCGTAAAACTTTACGCATATATATATATATTATTCTGGCTGAATATACACACACACACACACACACACACACACACATATATATATATATATATATATATATGTGTGTGTGTGTGTGTGTGTGTCAAATTTATATATTTATGAATGACAATGACAAGTTAAAAATAACAAGAAAGAGAAAGGAAAGAAAATTGGAAAATAGAAAACTGGTGATACATTTTCATAAGGTATGCAAAGGTAAAGTGTCTATCTATCTATCTATCTATCTATCTATCTATCTATCTATCTATCTATGCATCCATCCATCCATCCATCCATCCATCGCTGAAACTCAGCGCTGGACAGAGCTCACAAACTCGATCAGTTTGAATAGGAACAGTTGTAATAGACATATTTGTTTCCACCCGGCGGTTTTGAATGTAACACTCCTATACGCTCTGGAGTGTGTTGACTGCTGTTTATTCATTTGCAGGCGGACTAAAACAGATATTAACACTAATAATGGATGATCAGGGATGCCCGAGGTGCAAGACGACCAAATACAGAAACCCATCTCTGAAGCTGATGGTGAATGTGTGCGGACACACGCTGTGAGTACCTGCTTTCAGAGCTCTTATTCAAACATGTGCAGACCCTAAACCTCCAGATGTGGGGCTTTATTCGTGATGGCCAAGACTAAAAGTTCTATTATGTGTTTTATTATATTGTATACTTGCTGTAATAAGGCCAGTGTTTCAACCTGTGAGTGCAGTAAACCGATATTTTTATGATATCTAACTTCTGTTTTGAAACTCTCCTTACAAAAAAGTTACCATGGTAAGTTACTTTTAGCCATTACTATGAAATGATAATAAATTAGCATGTGATATACAAATATTATAAAGAGCTTTTATAATCATTTACACTTCAGAGTTATGTTTTGACACATACATGACCGATAAACCTAAGATGTAGCGACAGTTCTCTCAGCTACATGAAAAAAATACTATAGTAATTTATAGTAAATACTATAGTGTTTTTGAACCATACTATATTAAAGTGTATTATACTATATATATTAAAGTATTTACAACACTTTGTTAATGAATGCTACAGCATACTGTAGTATTAATGTGAACTGATAAACTGTAATAAATAGTATACTTTAGTTTTTTACTACAGTAAACTGTAGTGTATTGTAGTATAATACACCCTATAGTTGTAGAAAACTTGGTACAGTATTGGTTACCAACTATAGTTGTTATATTACCACAGCAACTATAGAATTACCACAAGAAATTAATTCAAGTACTTTACTATAGTATGGTTCATAAACACTATAGTATTTACTATAAATTACTATAGTACTTTTTCATGTGTGCTGACCTTAGTTTGGTAGTTTTATTGTAGTAATAACAAAAATGTGTAACATTGGTATTTTGGTGGAAACTATTACAATGATAAATGTGTTAGGGATGAATACAGACAAACGTGTGTTCAAACTAGCTGCTCATTTGGTGCATGAGAGTAGTCATTTAGCCACAGAGAGGGTGTAGTATGTATATCTAGTGTGTCTGAAGTCACGTGACTCCTCGTGTTCTGGACGCCCTTGACCTGCAGAGAACTTAAGGACTCATGGTGGACTGCTGACCTGGGACTCAGAGATTGTATGAATATATTACACACTGATGACACACTGCTGGAGACAGTCCAGCACACAGTCCCCTCAGTCCTCTGATAATTTCTTGAGAGTTTACATCTATATGAAGAAAATCAGAACGAAGGAATTACAGCTAATAAATGAGCATAGTCTGTGATTAAATACAGATGATGGAGGGGAGATGGAAATGTAGCTTGTGTGTTTCTTCAACTATGGGCTTTTTTGGCCCTTTGGACTTCGGAGAGAAATAAACTCTTACAGTGTTTCTCAATCACTCAAGTTTACTTTTCAAGTAAAGCTTAACATTCAGTTTGTCTTAACATTCTCTAAACTGCAATTGTCAATTGTTTTGTAGGACATCACAGCTCTATTGCATACTGTATATGCAAAATGTAGTAACTCAGTTAAAACATTTAAGTAATTCTTCATTTATTGTATTAGTAAATTGGCCAATGCCAATTGGCCATTATTTAATTATGTGAGCCGTGCTGTTTAAAAAGTGTAGATATCTTTTACCATGCCAGTCATCCTTGGAAATGTCATTTTTGTTCTACTTTTTCACTCAGCTAAATGCTATTGTGTATCACACAGAGCTTCTTAGATTTCAATAGCAGGTAGTGGTTTACTGGGAAAAGTCAATTGTAATATGTACGTTTATATGTATATAGTACATTTATTTTGTGTTACGTGTAATCAGAAAAATTCTGTCATAGATATTTATGGAATATACATGTATGTCTGACAAATTTTAAGTAACTGAATGATCATTTTGCATGGGATGGCTCACACAGTGAAAGAATGTTTAGAAGTTGTGAAGAGTTTAATCATTTTACTGAGAATCAGCTCATCATTTTTGATAAGCAAGCCATGTGCAAATTGTAGACAGTTGTTCTTAATCTTTTGCACATGTAAAAACATGATTAAATGAATAAGAAATTCAAATCAGATCCCTGAACTTCAGTTGATTTTGAAATCACACCACAACTAAGGGACAGTCATAATTTGTGAAAAAAAATATATTTTTTGACATTACAGATATTGAAATGGTTAATTATTTCACTAGTTTTTTTAGATTGTTATAGTTTTTATAATAGTCTAATAATAATATGTCATATTTGTACATTTTTAACTTGTATTTTAAGATTGAAAATCTACAAGGATAAAATAATAATATAATGATATAATATAATTGAATAGAAAAGGCATTTGAAAAACCTAAAATCTGTTGGTGTTATTAAAAATCACCCATGGGACATAAAAGTGCCTGTAGTTGAAGACACACTGTGCTTGTGACTGTTAGGCTGATGCTGAGTGTGTCCTGATGACCTGCAGCAGTAAAGAGGGAAGGGCACAAGCAGGTGTGTATGAGAGATAGTTGATGAGAGGGACACCGGTAGCTTGTGTGTGTGTATGTGTGTGTTTGTGTGTGAAATGCAGGAGTTTGCAGATTTTGTGTGTGCGTGATGGGGTCAGTTGTGCTGAGTAGTAACCTCTCAACATGCTGACAAACATGGATCGGGAGTGGAGGAATGAGCAGTGAATGTCTAGCATTTATTCACATGAGAGTCTGTGTTCAAGTTTTTAAAGGTCTGTCGTTTTCTCTCACACGCATGCACACTCACCTTGTGTATGTTCAGAAATAAAGTCTATCCTCTAAAGTAAGTTAAAAAGTGAACAGTTGAGATGCTTCAGAGAAAACCCAAGCCAGATATCAGCTGAGCCATGGTGCAGTGGTTAGTACACATGTTCCTGATGCTTTGCACTGCCACCATCACAAACCAAAAAATGTACGCTACTGTGGTCAGTAAAACTTTATTTTAATGTTTTTAAAAGAGTTCTCTGATACTCAGCATTTATTTGATCAAGAATAAGGTTCAAAGGGTAATATTGTGAAATATTGTTACTCATTAACAACAAAACTGTTTTCTATTTTAATAGGGATGCACCGATATGAAAATTTTGGCCGATACCGATAACCGATTATTCTTTATTTTTGAAAGCCGATAACCGATATGTTGGCCGATAAATCTATATCCAAATTGTTATATACTTTTTGAGAGCCTGATTACAAAAAAGGTCTCATCATTAAAAGCCACATCCCAAACACTTCAACATGACTTGGTGCTACAGAAACATTTATTATTATTATTATCAATGCTGTGATTTTTTTTTCTTTCTTCAGGATTCTTTGATAAATAGAAAGTTCAAAAGAACAGCATTTGAAATATTTGAAAGTCTTTTGATTTATCAATTTAAACCATCTTGTTAAATAAAAGCATTAGTTTTATTAAAAAATAAGCTTACTTAACCCATTGTGGTATTTACATTTTTTATCAGTAAAACTAAAATGTACAAATCTAAAATAAAAAAGAAATATTTTATTAGCATAAGCCAATTTGCAATTACAACAAATGATTTATTAGCTTTTTTATTTCTGAAAATGTTAAATAAAAAAGTAATATTTTATTAGCATAAGCCAATTTGCAATTACAACAAATGATTTATTAGCTTTTTTATTTCTGAAAATGTTCCCTCTTTCACGCCTCTATAATTTCCTGTCACCAGCAAAGTTTTTCCATTGTATCATATACAGTACCTGGCATATTGAACAGTTTCAGAGCACAAATTAATCTCTAGAAAGAGTGGGGAAACTGCAACAAAAAAAAAACAGACAGAGAAAAGGAAAGTTAAACTGCTCAGTGGAAAATGAAAGATTGTTTACTGTATTTTTAAGAAAATCTAGTTGAAACCCAGCATTAGTTATATGCATAAATCCTGGGCAAGATGTATCATTGGTTTTAACACACACTATACTTTTGTCAGTTCATATTGCGTATGTCTGCTTTGCTTCAAACCCATCCCGTCATCACTCCATTATGATTGAGTAAGACCACCACACACACACACACATCCTGGCCTCTGTTTTATCCATTAGTCAAACTTATGGTTCGGTTTGGAAAGTTTCGAGGGCCAAATTTTACCCTCTGAAGCAGTGAGATGATTGAAATGTGTTTGTGTGGAATCGCTTCTGAAGGCTTTTCCAGCAGATTTCACATTTCATTACTGTTTATTTTGACCCTCATTCAGCAGACCTTGTGCCAATGTGAATAAAATGTGTGTGTGTGTGTGTTTCAGGTGTGAGAGCTGTGTGGAGATGCTGTTTGTCCGTGGCTCAGGTAACTGTGTGCAGTGCAACACTCCTCTCAGAAAGAGTAATTTTCGCGTGCAGCTCTTCGAAGATCCAGCCATCGATAAAGAGGTGGAGATCCGCAAGAAGGTTCTCAAAATGTATGTGGCAGAAAAAGTGTGTATAAGCACATCCAAAATTGTCTTATTGGCTCATTATTGTATTTTAATTAATTTATTTCCTCTTTCAGCTATAATAAGAGGGAATTAGATTTTTCCACTCTGAAAGAATATAATGACTACCTGGAGCAAGTGGAGGACATTGGTGAGATACATATCATTTATTTATTCATTTTAATTTTTTCAGTTTCTGGTATTCTATAAGTGTTTTACAGTTTTTCTCAATCGATTTGACACATTTCTCCAAACTCAGGTCACTGTTCTCAAAACAGTTAACACAGTGATCTGAATACTTTGTAATTTTCCTAAACAGATTGAACGTTTTCATTCATTTCATGCAAATTACAAATCATGCAAATAATTTTCTCAAAACAATGTGCACAAAACTCTGTTTTCACAATAATTAGTACAACCAATCAATACTTTAAAATAGCTGAAAAAAGGTTTTACACAAATCACAAACATTTAGGTACCATTTGACCAAACACAACAAACAAAACTCTGTAATTTGTCATTCTATCAAATGAACATATTTTCGATTGGCCCTAAACTGATAACTACTCTGTTAATCATACACTCAACACAGGAAATGCAGTTTTCCTAATCGTTTACACATTTATCACAATTGCTTTAGAGTAATAATAAAAGAGAAAGTATACAAAGAGCAAGAACAAATATGCAAATAATAAAAATAATAATAAAATATAGCTGCAAGCAGCAATTACCGGGGTTCAAGCATTTTAAGGCCTTTAAGGTGGTCTTGGCCAACCTGGATGTATGACTGACAGTAAAACACATCCAATATAGAGAATAGGCTCAAAGACACACACACACACATACACGCACACACACACACGGAAATGAAATTATTAAACTAGTATATATATATATATATATATAAAATAAATAAAAATAAAGAGTAGAAGGTGCAGATTAAAGTTCAAATGAAATCAGAATTACCCTAACCTAATTGGGGGTGGTGGGGGTCCAACAATCACAAAACACTGTGATTGTTGTTAGTACAGATTCTTAGTCCTCCTGGGACAACTTCTGTTACTTACTGTAAATGTCCAAACATATTTCAGAATTTAAGTTTGAGGTCATTCAGGTGGACAATCAAGATGATTTTGAATGGAACAGGAGCATTGTTGACATGGTGATCCAGAGCAACATCAACAACCACAAAGGAAGAGGCCTTTGGAGATGTTGAGACAGGAGCTTGTCAAACATGGATTCAACCTTTTTCATTTTTTTCTCCTATGATGCAAGCGCAGCAACTATGTAGTCTAGATAAAATGCTATGGAATTCTCTTCCAGATGTAAATGAAAGGCAAGCTCAATAATTCAGGTTAAGTCATGTATACAGCAAACACACACGTGTGTATATACAGTGGTGGCCAAAATTATTAGAACACTAGTATTTTCACCAGCAAAAATAGTCACACACACACACAAAGACTGATCTGTAGTTATCAGAAAAGTTTGTTTGCAGTTGATTGCTGATAAAGGTGGCACAAACTGATTTTAAGTTTAAAGGGGCAATTAGTTTTTTTTTCTCACGGGTGATAGCAGGCGTTGATGTTGGAATAATTTTTATTTCATTTAGATATACACAATATATGTTAAACAAAACTCCCTGTTTAAGAATTGCAATAAACATGTATTTTCATTGGCATATTTATACATCTACAGCTGAATGTGTTTTATAGTCAACAGAGAACACACCTATAGATTTGATGCTTATATTCACTTTTAATAAAAGCATAACTAGAAAAAATTGCAGTGCTTCATTTTGCAGTAAAGTTGGAACTGTTTGGTTAAGATAATTTTGTGTTTGGATGGCTGTGCTAATTGTATAGAGAACAATTATACTGCATTGGAGAAAAGTGTCAAATCGACTGAGAAAAACTGTAAATGTATTTACCTCTTTCTCTGTCCAGTGTTTAACCTGACTAATAACATAGATGTTGAAAGGACCAAGCAGATTATGGAACAGTACCAGCGAGATAACAAAGACATTATACAGAGAAACAAAGCCAAACTAGTGAGTATGTGTGCATGGTTCTGATTGGACAGTTGGATAATTTCACAAGTGAGAATCTTATTTAAGCAGAAATAGATTGTAGCAGAGATCAGAATGACATCTTATTGGAGCCACAGCTTAGCAATTTGTGCATGTGCTCAAGACACAGTTGAGCTTTTATTTTATTTTATTTTATCTTTCCATCCCTAATTTAATATTGCCTCTCTTAGACACGTGAGCAGGAGGAGTTGGAGGAGCTGTTGTTACAGGAGCAGCAGGATTCAGAGCAGAAGAGACTGGATACCCTGCAGGAGGAACAGAGACAACTACAGACCAAGAGGAAAAACAAACAGGCCCTGCTGGATGAACTGGTACACTCGTGTTGATTTGGTCCATGGGTTGATGTCTCATTGCCTTTCTAGCATGTGCATCTGACTTTAGACTTTGTCTTTTTTGTCCATAGTCCGTATATCATATACTTCACACACAATATATAAAACAATACCCTTATCTGGTTTGAGTTGTGGCCTAGTGGTTAGTGGTCTTGCATGTTGAGTTGTGATTCTGCAAGCATTGCAAGTTTGACTAACTTGTGTTATTTCCTGATCTTCCCTATCCATCACTTTCCTCACCTCACTGTCAGTTAAAGTGTCAAAAATGTTTAAAATAAAAGCATATCCTCAATGCTGTGTTTGTGTTTGCAGGAAAGTTCCAGGTTACCTGCAGCTGTGCTGTTGGCCCAACATAAAGATCGAGCTGTTCAACTGGAGACCCAGATAGAAAAACAAAAGCAAAATGTCAAGCCAGCAAACATCTTCTCTACTGGAGTAATGATGGTGAGGGAACAACATACATACACACATGCACACATAATCTGTAAAGGTGGTAGTGAATAACATTTTTAATCATATTAATTAATAATCAATCAAATCAATTTCAGGATTAGCTGAGAAATGCCACCAAATGAAGAATGAATGCTAATGATTAGTCATAATTCTTCTGCATATATATACTTATTTATTTTTATATAGATGTTTTTTTCGTGTTTATAAACATGTTTCCTGTGTAATATTCAGCACACTATGTGCACAAGCTTTTGCGTACACACAGACACACCAGCATGCTTGTATTAGCCAATGTTTGAGTATGACGTGTGTGTGTGTTTATATAATTTTGTGGTGCGTCTGTGTTGTAAAGCAGGTAAGACAGGTTTGTTCTTTAAAAAAAAAAAAAATCCTTTCAGCGGTCACTGCAGAGGACAGACTTGAACCAACATGTCATGAATGTGTATGCAAACGAGCAGGGGGAGCAATACATCTAAAAAACTGCCGTTTGAGAATTAAAAACAGAAACAGTGTGCACAATTGTCTGTGTTTGTGTATGTGTTTCCAAGTGCATAAGTTTCCACAAACGCGTCTTGTGGTTGGCATGAAGAGATGAGTGGTGTGTATGTTGGCATGGATCTTGGCACATGGAGGATAGTACCGGCAAAAAAAGTGTTCGTCAGATTTAGATGGCTTTAGACTACTAGGCAGGAGGCACGCGTATATGGTTATATTTAACGCACAGATGTTTCTGTTCTGAGCGGTGCAGTTAAGCAATGTGTGTGTTCGTCTGACTTTTTGCAGGCAGAATCATACTCGGCATACATGTGGACAGAGCCAGTAGAGGCTTGGAGATCAAAATAGTGTGTGTTACAGGGCATGGAGAGGGCATTGGCTCTCACACTTGTTACTTGAGCTCAGTTAATGCCAGCTGGAGGGTCCACAAAGCTCACTTTATCCCCACTGAACCTGTATGTGTGTTCACTAGTGTTACACGCTAAATTCAGGACACTTTCTCAGTGTGAATTCAGCGACTGATGATTATTTTGCTGTGAATAGGACAAGATATTTAATATAATGTGTTGATGAGTATATTTTGTTGTATTTGTAGTGTTTTTGTGACACTTTTCTCTTGTGCCCCATGCAGAGCAGTGTGAGTGTGCGATCATTTTCAAATGTGCTGATCTGAGGTGAATGTGTGTATGTGTGTGTGTGTGAAGGTCAGCAGAGGTGCTGATAGACAGTTTATATTTGTTGACCTTGGAGCGTCCTGAAGACTTGCATAGTCAGAGTCCCGATGCGCTCTACTGCCTCATTCCATGTGAAGCAGAAACCTTTTGCCGTTCTCTCACATTCCTCTTGACTTAACCAAAAAAGAAATTTACTCGGAGCACGCACCGTTTAATTGAGTTTTGTCAAAAGTAATTCTGTAAAAACTTTTATGGACAATTCTCGTTTGAAGATATTTATCAATAGTTATTAACAAAAATAATACAGTATAATTTAGCTTTAAAGCAATGTTTCTCAACCAGAGAAAACTTCCATAGAAAACTTCCAATGGGGTCATAGGATTACTTAAAATATTTAAATTAATAAATAATATATAAAATAATCTGACTCTAATCTATATAATTACTTATTTATTTTATTTGATGTTAAATGTTAAATGCGTAAAAAATGCTTTAAAAAATGTATGACAAATTCAATAAAAAATTTCAATACACAGAAAACCAGCAGCTAAATATAATTGTTAAAACAAACCAAGATGTCTGTCAATTCCCAGCCCTGTTTCTTTCCTTTTTTTCAAACGCATTCATGTAAACTTAAATTATGATAAATTATGAGATTATTATCAAGTGAAACTGATTGGCTGACGTTTTGGGTCAATATGCACAAGTTTTTATCAGTTCAATGGGAAACAAAACTGTTTTCAGTGTACAGGGCTGCAACAATTAGCTGAATTTGGCAGTGCTTTCAAGGTTCATGCCATCAGATTTTTTAAATATATTCAGAGGTATGATTGTGGAATTTAGAAGTTTGTATGTGAGATATTCTTGGGTCCACCTGTGTTGTTATATGTAGTTATATCTGATTTCATATTTACTCACTCCAAATATTACATCAAAAATTATTTTAAATTTAATCATTCAGATTTTAATGTCTAAATGAGTGGTTCTTGGCAGAATAAGCTTTAAAGTCTATGGTCAGCTTGGTCTGCTTTGGTGACCGACAGTGTGTACTATGCTGGTACAAAGAGAATAGCTAATCATAATAGATATTTACATAAACTCTTAAAGGTACAGTAGCAAAAACAGCCTGTTTTTATTTAGTTAAATTATGGTCAGTAAAACTAAATTTTGACTGTTTTTGGTGCAAGAAACTTTGATTTGAATAAAATGCTACAGAAGTTTATACAGTTCCAAGTTCCCTTTAAGATTAAGTCTCCTTCCCAAAACCGAATTTGAGAAGGCATAGTTTACAACAGAATTTCCCAAATCCCGTCCCACATTCTGGTTGATACTTGTAGCTGAATGCTGGCAAGAAGCAATACCAGCACACCTCAGAAATAATAACTGGCATTTGCTGGTTTGGTGAGGAAAATTATCACACCCACAGAATGAACAAACAAGTGAGCCGTTGCATCGTAGAGCCTTTCCTGTGCCAGTCAAAATGTTCTGTGCCTCCCAAGACAGAAGTCTAAAATGCAGAACCAGGGGAGATGGTTTATTTAAAAAATTTAAAATTCAAGTCCACCTCGTAAAAACATGTTTACTATGTGTTAATGTCAAACATATGGACTGATTCACTGCCCAGGCAGGGGTGAGGTTAAAGCACTGGACGGCACTGAATGTCGAAACGCAGCAGATATATGATTGATTTAAACGCAAGGCCCTGTTAAACTGTGTGTAACTGCTTGGAGTGAAACTCTGAATGCGCAGACAACCAGAGGGGTGTTTCAGCTCAGGGATTTCCTTCCCCCTCCACCCCCACACAGTAATGAAGATGGATCGAGCCAGCAGCTCTGTTTTAAGGGAGCTGGGGAGTGAATATGTATCTATAGTCACTCGGCATACTCAGAATCAGCAGCATTTCTCTATACACACACATATAAAACACCACAAATTAATGCTGAGAGCAGATGTTCATTTTGAGTTGGTAAAGATGCGGTAGTGGTTTACCATGAAATGTGTGCGTGTGTGTGTGTGTGTACTGGAGTTCTAAAGAGTTTTCCACTGGTATTAGGTTGTTGACAGGGTAATCTATGATTGGATGGTTTGTATGTGTTGACATGGAAATCTCTAGACAGATTGTTTGTGTGTGAGACGTGAGTTTGGAACTGATCAGGCTGGGTGGACCAGAGAAGTTATGTTTGTTATTTTGAATTCATTATTAACCACAAACATTTGGTGTGTATAGAAAGTTAAAGTGTTCAGTTTGTAGAATTGGAGTGCTGCATCCTGTGTGTGTGTGTTGTTTGCTGGGTTCAATGTGAGGAAAAATAGTTTTTAGTGAATAAATAAAATCAGCCAAGTAACTTTACTGAAGAAATCTACTGCAACAGTACTAGTTTTAAATTGAGAAAATATTTCTCAAGCTACCATACTTTTTTTAAAATTATTTTTAGATATATACTCATACTGTTGTTGAAAGGTTTGAGGTCAGTAAGATTAAAAATTTTTTATTTTTTTTTAAAGAAGTCTCTTATTGTCTTATGCTAATTTATTTGAATTAAAATACAGTAAAGTTTTCTATTTAAATATATTTTAAAATGAAATTTATTTCTGTGATGGCAATTGGCAAAGCTCAATTCTCAGCCAGTCTTCAGTGTCACACGACCCTTCAGAAATCATTCTGTAATCAGTATGCTGATATGATGCTCCAAAAAATATTTCTTCTTATTATTAAATGTGGGAAATGGTTGTGATGTTTTTTTTTTTTCAGCATTCTTTGATGCATAAAATTTCAAAAGAACAGAATTTATTTGAAATAGAAAGTTTTTGTAATATTATGAATGTCTTTACTGTCCCTGATATAAATAAAATAAAATAAAAATATGAATTTCTTTAAAAAAAAAAAAAAAAGAATACTGACCTCAAAATGAATGGTAGTGTAAATACTACATATTCATATTAAATATACATTACGTTATTTTAAATATACATTTATTATTTTTGCTAGATTCACCCGCCATTGCCTAGTGTTGCAAAAAATTAAATTTTGTACTTTGGCTGTGCACTTAGGTTGCTCACTCTCAGGAATGTTTAATTGCAGTCAATTAACAGATTGTAAAATGTCCCTCACAAGTGCTCTTTTCACGCTCTAGTTACTTGTATCACTGTTATTTTCTCTCTTTTTCTCTCTCTGTTTTCTGTGGCATTATTTTACTTTGCTGTTTTGTTGCCGTATAAATGCATGCAGTACTTTCAAACCTAAGTAACGAGAAGCTCTCCCATGGAAATTCCCTCTCCACACACACACACACACACTCCCTCCATGCTGTGGTTTCATATTTCTTCTTATTATTAAATGTGGGAAATGGTTGTGATGTTTTTTTTTTTCAGGATTCTTTGATGCATAAAATTTCAAAAGAACAGAATTGATTTGAAATAGAAAGTTTTTGTAATATTATGAATGTCTTTACTGTCCCTAATATAAATAAAATAAAATAAAAATATGAATTTCTTTAAAAAAAAAAAAAAAAAAGAATACTGACCTCAAAATGAATGGTAGTGTAAATACTACATATTCATATTAAATATACATTACGTTATTTTAAATATACATTTATTATTTTTGCTAGATTCACCCGCCATTGCCTAGTGTTGCAAAAAATTAAATTTTGTACTTTGGCTGTGCACTTAGGTTGCTCACTCTCAGGAATGTTTAATTGCAGTCAATTAACAGATTGTAAAATGTCCCTCACAAGTGCTCTTTTCACGCTCTAGTTACTTGTATCACTGTTATTTTCTCTCTTTTTCTCTCTCTGTTTTCTGTGGCATTATTTTACTTTGCTGTTTTGTTGCCGTATAAATGCATGCAGTACTTTCAAACCTAAGTAACGAGAAGCTCTCCCATGGAAATTCCCTCTCCACACACACACACACACACTCCCTCCATGCTGTGGTTTCTGTCTGTCTCCTCCAGCAAGTTCAATCTCCCTTGTGTGTGTTGCCTTTGTGTGTGTGTGTTGGCAGTGAGTGATGTTGTCATACATCTTTAGATCCCCTGCTTGGATCTGTATCCATAGAGGGATGTGTGTGTTTGTTGGCACCCATGCATTTGTGTGTGTGTGACTTCATCTCAGACAGAATGTCTGTTAGTGTTGTTTAAATGAGGTCATCTGCATTAACAGTTTCATTTTAAACTCAATGAGTGTGTTTTAAATATTATCACCTCAAATGGTGTTAAATAAAATAGTGTAAAATTAAAATAATATTTAAAGAAAGTTAAATGAAAATCTAACAAAAGTAATATTTTTTATATGTATATGTACCTACTTTCTAAATGGTTGTCACTCAGAAAGTGGCCATGCCTTTTTAGCCAGTCAGAACACTTAACCAATCATAAATGATTTCTGTCTGTCAGTCATTGTCTGTATTTATGGGCAGGGTTTGAAACAATTGGGCAGTCTGTCTATCTAAATTTTTTCTATTTTTTTTTTGTTTAGTAGTGTTTTTTTATTGTCATGGCAAAAAATGTGCATTTTTATTGCCAAAGCAGTGCAAAAATGTGTCTTTCTCTCTGTCACTTTCCTTCAGGGTCAGACTGTTTCTTTTGTTTCCGTGTCTCGTGTGGAGGAGGTGTTGTACGTCTATCAGCCTCTGTGCATTGACGCATACGGGCCGCTCGTTCCAGAACTGGATCAATTGGGCCGATTAGGGTAAGAATCAGTTGCATTTTGCCAATGTGAATTATATTATGGTAACACTTAACAAAAAGGTTTCATTGGCTAACGTAACTAAACTACATTAGTTAACATGGACTAACAATGAAACATTTATTTTGGTCTCACTTTAGTTTGGGGACCAATTCTCACTATTAACTAACTATTAGCTTTGATGTTGGCCTCAATAAACTAATTTGTTGCTTATTAATAGCTGTAAACATATAGTAAATATGTGGTCATGCAGAATGAGTCATTAATATGTGCTTTATAAGTACTAACAAACCAGTAGACAGTATGTTAGTAAATTGCATGCTAATAAGCACCTAGTAACCTTTTTTTTTTTATTAATCCACTTTAACAAAGGTTAGTAAATACTGTAAAAATACATAGCTTATTGTTCATTCATGTTAACTAATGCATTAATGTTAACAAATGAGACCTTATTGTAAAGTGTTACTTATATTATATTATATTATATTATTATCAGTATACCAGTAAGTTAATTTTTTTTAATTCTTGCATAAGGATGTTGTTTCCTTTTTGTACCTTCTCTGTTCCCTTTCTGTTGAGAGTGTGTGTTTGACAGAGATAAATGACCGCTTATTTAAACAAATAAACCACATCTCCCATGGTGCACTGCTCCCAGGGTAAACAGGAAGTTTGCTGACATTTTTGATTATTATCAGTATACCAGTAAGTTAATTTTTTTAAATTCTTGCATAAGGATGTTGTTTCCTTTTTGTACCTTCTCTGTTCCCTTTCTGTTGAGAGTGTGTGTTTGACAGAGATAAATGACCGCTTATTTAAACAAATAAACCACATCTCCCATGGTGCACTGCTCCCAGGGTAAACAGGAAGTTTGCTGACATTTTTGCTATGCTTGCAGTTTCACGCTTCACTTAAGTTTAACTTTGTCTGTAAGACACTCTCACTCTTCTCAAACACACACAGGCTTTGAAGCTAAATTCGTGTATATTAGGGCCTCTCGTTAATGCAGTGATCTTTATTCTGCTAATGCTGTTTACTATATCCTACCTCTATAATAATTTCTTAATAATCTCAACATGCTCCCATGAGGTGACCGGCTTTATGTCAAATAAAACCGCTTTTAATAGCCTACTGATGACTATAGTATTAAAGGGATAGTTTACCCAAAATGAAAAATCTGATGACAGAATGTTAATCTTTGTGTGAACTATCTCTAAGAATTTTTATGATGAAAAAAATAATTGTTCACCTTTAAAGGCACAATATGTAATTTTCGCCGCTAGAGGGCGAGTATTCAAAATAAACAAATAGACAAAGGCGTAGTTTGATGACGCTGTGACTGAGTGTGGAATCATGGGAGTTGTGGTCTTCATCCCCACAGCCGGCGCAATCCGACGGGACTCGTTCATGTTCATGGATGAGCTAATGTTTTATTAACATAGTAGAATGAAGCAGGGTGAGGCTGAAAGCCGTCGAAGCAAAGCAGTCGACTGCTTCCGCTCCTTCCGCTGGTCGTGCGTATGTGGGGAAAAAAAGCAGCGCTGTTTTATCATACTAGATACATTTGAAAGTTCTGTTAAAAGCAGTCGACTGCTTCCGCTCCTTCTGGTCGTGCGTATGTGGGGAAAAAAAGCAGCGCTGTTTTATCATACTAGATACATTTGAAAGTTCTGTTATAATGCTACTCTGTGCGGTCGTCACCCGACTAATAAAACGCAAAACATATTAAAGCGTCTTTGGTGTTTCCGTGTTTTCTACAAAACAAACCGGAAATCGAGGGGTTATGACGTCATTGGCAGGTGACACAATGACACTATGGACACGCTCCGTGTCACTAGTTAAAATTGCTTATTTCTCTGGATTTAAACATTCTTCGAAACATTTGTGATAATGTAAGTACACAAGTCAGCAAAATATATAACACTGTTCTAGTGGTTTTTGGATATTTTAATAAAAAAATCGTACATATTGTGCCTTTAAATGCAAATTAAGCTTAAGTTTAACCATGACTTCTATTGTAAGTGTGTTTCTGTCACAGACGTTGTTGACAGAGCTTAACTTGTACTGAACCCCCCCCACACACACACACACACACACGCACACATACAGATAGATAGATACACACTGGAATCTTCAGCAGAGGATCTTGTGATGTGGTTTGAGCTGAAAAGCAGAGGACAGTAGAAGAAAAAGGGTGAGGGTTATGAAAAGAGACGATAGGGTGGATCACTCTCTCTTTGTTTCTTTTTCTCTTTCGTTCTGAAATCTTCTTTTTTTTCTGAGTGTTTGTGTGTGTGTGTGTGTGTGTGTGTGTGTGTATGACATTGACAGAGAGACGGATTGTTTTTATGCTATTTGTCTTAGTGTGTTTTGACAGTGAGTTAGTGGAGATTTATGTTGGACTGATTTGTGTTTTTGGAGGGTCATGTATGTATTCACTTCCTCCTCACCCTCAGGGCGAACCCCGTCCTCTGTGTCTGTCCCTGTTCTGTACCTGTATAAATACAGATTGGGTGGGGCATTTTATTAAAGACAGCTGTGTGCGTTTGTGTCTTGAAAGGAGGTGATTGGGTTGAAGTTTTCTTTCCTCCACACACAATGTCTTCAAGTGCAGTCAGCTGCATCTGTGTAATGTGTGCGTATTGTTTAAATAGCAGAGTTTTTTTTACGGGGGGGGGGGGGGGGGGAAACTTTGCTTTTAT
>NW_015505285.1:1101726-1148028 GCF_001515645.1 Sinocyclocheilus grahami | reverse complement strand
GGGAGGTAACTATGCCTTAATATGTTCTTCTACTCTTACAATGTTGCATTGTTGCAAGTTTAGAAATAATATAATTTATTTCAAATAGAGAAAGCGTTGTAATATTATAAATATCTATATTTACACTTTTGATCATTTTAATGTGTCCTTGCTGAATATATCTTTAAAAAAAAAAAAAGTCTTAATGACCCCAAAATTTGAATGGTAGAGTGCAGTGATATGCAGGGTTTTTTATTTTTTACTTCTATTTCTTATTATATATTTTTTGTTGTGCTTAATTTTCCAGAGTCCTAAAGTCTGAAACAACTAGTGAAAATGCTTCTATTTTGCATTATTTTTAAATTTAATGCAGAATTGATTATAATTTAATTATAAATGAAAAGTGTTCATGAGTTCCTTAATTTCTTAGTATAATTTTCTTTAGGTTTGAGCAATTGCCAATGACTTGTCTTTCATTGCCATGCCAATGTTTAGACTACTTTTTCTACAGAAACACACTTTGCCATACAGGAAGTCATCTTGTGCTAGACAGGAAGTAATCCATCAGCAGGTCAGAAGAGGGCGCGTGTGTGAAAAGGGTCAGTAGCTTTATTATGTTTTTCGACATAAATCTGGTTGATTGTTGTTTATTTAGGTAATAAAGAACAAGAGGTATTGTGAATATAACCATGTCCAAGGCAAACCGTTAAAACCTAACAGTTACTACTTAATAATGAAAATATTAACCACACAAAATTTCATTAGACGATTTCATTAGGGTATAATTCATTAAGTGTCATAATTCTAGAAGATCTTCTTCCTGACATATTTACTTTATTTTAGTAAGTTTTATACAGCTAAAAAAGGTGTTTCACATCATAATTGTTATTATTTAGTGTTTTGCAGCATGGCTGAATTTAACCAATTCTAACCAATCAGCATTCAGGGCCAGACCATCTGATTTATAATATGCTTGTCTAGAAGGGTCAATGACGGCAAACACGTCTTCCATCCATTCCTCCATCTCTTCTTGTCTGTAAGGTTTTTATTTTATTATTTTTTAACTGCATTTTGAGATTTGATGTTTGCATATGCAAACAAGCCTAAAACAAAGATTCTGGCCTTGGCTTCAAGAGTAAATTTGGCTTGCAAATGACCCCTGTTTCTGTGTGTAAGAGGTAGCAAGAGAGAGCTGAACTTCTAAAACATACCCCTAGGGTGCATTGTGGAAAAATGGACAGACAAACTTGTTCACCCTTTCTCTCTCTCAGTCCACAGATTTGAGTGAATTTTGCATTTTACAATGGTGTGGCTTTTCCTTTGAGCAGGGAATCTTTATACAGGATCTCCCAGATGTGAATGGGTGTGTGTTTTTGTTCGCCTCATTCAGACTTAGTTTTTGCCGTCGCTCTTTAAAACATAAACCATGCTACACGTTTTCATGCATTATAGACACACGCTGCCTCTGTAAACAGCAATATACCTTCGGACCAGTAGGTTTTAATGACCCAGGTCGTCTCTTGGCTCCTGTATAGATGAGTTTGCTCTCTGAACTCTGATGAGGATATTTGCGTCATGGATGAGTTGTAGTTTAGATATATGTGCGTCTGACATAGCAGTGCGGGCTGCCAGATCTGTTTGAGGAATGTGTGTGTGACACTGACCCTGTAAAAATGACAGATTGTCCAGCAGCTGCTTGAGAGTTTTCTCTGCTTTTTCTGAGGGAATATTTCTGTGCTGAATCCTGTGCTCGGAAAGTCTTTCTCAACTTCTATTAGGCATTAAAGGCTGGCAAGACACGCAGATCCCTCTGACGGAGAACACACACACACACCATCAACACCACAGTGTGTCAACACTGATACAGCTGCATGTTTTAACTAAAAACTGCTCAGTTCATGTTAGAATTTCAACCTCATCCAGTTGACAATATGAGCTATGTCAGCAACATGTCCATCTTGTGAAGTCATAGTCCAAACCCTCACATTAGTCACTTTTCAAACTACCTTCCAATTTTCTTGCAAATCTTTTCTTCCTTTAGGACTTTTCTTCCTGTACTTCAGTTTGAGGCAGTTTCATTCATATAAAAACATGTATAATTATAGTGCTGTCAAACGATTAATCGCGATTAATCACATCCAAAATAAAAGTTTTTGTTTACATAATATGTGTGTACTGTGTATATTTTTTATGTATATATAAATACACACACATGCATGTTTATATTTAAGAAAAATGTTACATTTATATATTAAATATATTTATATATAATATAAATTATATGAATATAAATATATACATGTAAATATTTTCTAAATATATACTGTGTGTGTGTGTATTTATATATACATAAAAAATATACACCATACACACACACATATTATGTAAACAAAAACTTTTATTTTGGAAATGATTAATCGCGATTAATCGTTTGACAGCACTATAATTATTTACTTATTTTAACTTTTTAAACTTTTTTTTATAATTACCAAAAATTTTATTTAGTTTGTGAGAAATATACAGTCCCATTTGTTGTTACAAAAGATTTTTACTTAAAATAAATGCTGTAAATGCTGAATCCTGACAAAATTTAGCATTGTCTCAACAAAGATATTAAGCAGCACAACTGTTTTCAACGTTGATAATAATAAAAAAAAATCTTATTTGGTGAAAGCACAAAATCAGCATGTTAGAATATTGAATTGAAGGAACATCTGACACTGAAGACTGGAGTTATGACTGCTGAAAATTTAGCTGTGCCATCACAGGAATAAATTACATTTCAAAGTATATTAAAACAGAAACTGTATTAATATAAATATTAATATAAAATGTATTTAAAATTGACAATATTTTACAATATTTTTTACAGTATTTTTGGTCAAATAAATGCAGCCTTGTTTAGCATAAGAAACTTCTTTCAAAAATATATTGACCCCATTTTTACACAACCACAAACCAAAATTATTAGCCTTACAATTTATGGGAAATAATTTACAAAATACAATATATGGAAAACATACAGTTTATAATATACAATTTATTTATAATTTGCAATTAGTTTGACCACATGAGGTGAACATACACCATTTTGTGAAGGTAATGAACTTTTATTTACTGCCTTTTTTTCTCTCGAAAAGATAAATCAATTTTTAGTTTTAAAGACTATTTTGTTCCACTTTCTTTCTGAATCTGTATTAAAAAGTGCTAACAGTGATTTACTTGTGGAATGATATGTGTGGTTTGTGGATTAATGATGGAGAACTGAAGCAGCATTCTGTGTGCATTAGCTCATGGTCCAGCGCTTCAGTAATCTCTGTTTGTTTAGAAAGTGTGTGAAGCTGAGAGGAGCTTAAGTGTTTCTGATGATACCTGACCCCCTCTATCACTCTCCTCCTCTTCCCTCTCTCTCTTTCCATTTTCTCTCCCTCTCACTGTAGTATCAGTTTACATGTAATTTTCAGTTCTCTCATAATGAATGGCCGCTGTGGACTCCAGCTGCTGGAGAGTTTTGGGGGTGCTGGGCTAGTGTGAGATCTTAGAGTCCCGCCCACAAGCATTAGGTTTCTGACGCTTGTCCTGATGCTTTGTGGGCAACTAGTAGTTATCAATTTGGAGAAGGAAGGAGTGACATTTTTGATGCATTGTTACATATTAATATTAACAGCAATTAGATTCTTATATATTTAAATTTGGTGTAAAATGCATACAAATGCATTTTTATAATATTCATTATAATATTCATATTATTATGAATATATAATATTCAAACTATTTTGAGGTCTGCAAGGAAATTCATGCATTTTATTCAGCAAAGATGCATTAAATTGATCAAAATGACAGTAAAGACGACATTTATAATGTTACAAAAGATACGTTTCAAATAAATGTTGGACAAAAAAGACAAATCGTTTTGCACAAAAATATTAAGCAGTACTGTCATTTTCAGCAGTGATAATAAGAAATCATCATATTTGAATGATTTCTGAAGGATCTTGTGACACTGAAGACTGAAGTAATGGCTGCTGAAAATTCAGCCATCATAGAAATACGTAACATTTTAAAATAAGTCATTTGAAATGATATATCACAATATTACTGTTTTTACTTTATTTTTGATCAAAAATGGCCTTGCTGAGCATAAGGCATTTTTCAAAAACATTTTTAAAAATCTTACTGACCTCAAACTTTTGCACAGTAATGCATATGTTTTATAACATTATATTTAGAAACAGTATAGGAACCGCTGACATTTTTGTTTGATACATTTCATTTCTGTTTTAAAATTAAACAAATTTGTTCTCGTCATTGTGAAATCCATGGACTCATGAATGTAAAACAACAGAGCTGCTCCCTCTAGAGGATTAATCCGATTACACTCTAAACCAAAATTGTGGGTTTGCAAACCACTGTTAAGCTATTCACTGTTACACCTAAGCATCTTCTCTCATGTTCAGGTATCTGAATCATGTGTGCACAGCATCTCCGCAGGATCAGGCTGGTGGTTATACATCAGGACTGGCATGCCATCGTGCCATCCAAGATGCTTTCAGTGGCCTCTTCCCCTCATGATATTACAGAACTACAGCCACTGCCACGCCATCTGTTCATCAGTCTTCCAAAAGACTCACTGACAAGCAAAGTGAGAGGCTGTGAGTGTTTGGATGCAAGGGAAAGATTCCTGTGACGGACTCCTTGTGAATATGACCCATTCAGAGGGCCAGCTTCAGAATACGCTGGAGTTCATGTTGAAAAGTAACATAAACAAGCTTTAATAGGTGTACAGATATTTTTGTTGGATCAGTTTTGTCATTTTTGTAATGCTGTTTCAGTTAAATAAACACATGATTTTTTTTTCTGTGTGTCAGTGTTGTGTTATGTGTGTGATCGTCTCAAAGAAATGCAACAGCGTTCACTCTCATGGAATGATGATTTATTAAAAAATAATTAAAAGAACAAAAAATCTAAAACAAAACAGGGAACATTGAGTGTATTCAGTCTGTCGGATCCTCACACTTCTGTTTCTTAGGATTCGGCTCTTCTGAAACATCTACGGAGGAAAAGAAACATTTTAGCACAGCTGTGTACCGTGTATGTTTTTATGTCATTTTTTTCTGTGTGTCAGTGTTGTGTTATGTGTGTGATCGTCTCAAAGAAATGCAACAGCGTTCACTCTCATGGAATGATGATTTATTAAAAAATAATTAAAAACAAAAAATCTAAAACAAAACAGGGAACATTGAGTGTATTCAGTCTGTCGGATTCTCACACTTCTGTTTCTTAGGATTCGGCTCTTCTGAAACATCTACGGAGGAAAAGAAACATTTTAGCACAGCTGTGTACCGTGTATGTTTTTATGTCATGTTTTAATACTGCTGCCCAATGACACCAGTAAATGTGAGAGTCTCTTACCACTGTCTCGAGTGTGTGTAGAGTATAGGACCCCTCTCGGCAGTGTAAAACTGACACGCATCATCTCCTTATTGGGGGCCACATTCCTCACCAGGTGCACAGAACACTGTCCTTGCAGGGAAGTCTTTAAACTCGCCTCCGCCCGCGCCACTACATCCCTCTGAGCGTCATCTTCCTTGGAGAACCCGTAGCAATGCACCTGAGGCAGGTTGTCAAGACTCTGGTCTGGCTCCGGGCCCAACAGACCTCTGAAGGCATCGAGGAACTCGAGAGCCAGTGCGGGGAGATTCATCACCACATGAATCTTTTGTGATCCCTTCATTAGAGCAGGCAGACGCTCCTGTACAGGTCCCCGGATGAAGCCCCGTCCATCCATGTTAAATGATGTTATGTTTCGGTCAACCTTGTTGAGTTTAGCATTGTGCTGGAGCCAACGGAAGGACTCTGGGTTTAAGTCGTTAGCGAGGACCTCGCAGCCTCGACGGGCCGCTGGGATCGCGAACGGACCGACCCCGGCGAAAACATCCACTACGGTATCGCCACGCTGAAGAAGGGAAACGATGCGCTCATGTTCGGTGCTCAGTCGAGGGTTCCAGTACACATGAGAGAAATCAAATTCGTAAAACACGCCATTCTCACGTACCTAAAAGAGGGGGAAAAAATGTAGATTACAGACAGGTATCTTTGAAAACTGACGTAAGTGAATATGCTGACTCTTATCAGATGAACTCACTTTTGCTACCATGTTACTCTCTCCTGCCAAAACCTCCATTTGGAAGTTTCTATAAGTGGAATCAATGGTGTTGGTCTTGTTGACCACGCAAGTAATTCCTGGGTTCTTGTCTATGATTACTTGACCTGGAACAAAACACAAGAAGCCCATAAAAAGATTTAAACATCAAGGGATAGTTGACCCAAAAATAAAGATTCTATCATTTAGTCACCATGTCATTCCAAACTAGGGTTATTAAACTTAAAACTGTTTAAAACATTTTTGTTAATTGAAATCAAATAAAATATAAATATTAGATGAATAAATTAAACTGAATAAAAATTAGAAATACTGCCTTGACAACTAATCGAAATAAGTGAAACTGTATAAATATAAACAAACTAAATAAAAATAAACTGAAAAAATATAAACTAAAACTGAAAAAACATTTAAAAGTAGACAAAAATAAAAATTACAAAAGCACATTAAACTAAAAAAGCAATCAAAACTAAAAACTGAAAAAATAAATAAATATATATAATCATTATTAATATTTAAAAATACATTTAAAAAAACTAAAATAGTATATAAATAATTCTAAAATAACACAGTTTGCAAACCTGTAATGACATTCTTTCTTCTGTAGAACACAAATGAAGAAATTTTTAACAATGTTGGCAACAAAATTGGACCCCACTGATTTTCATTTTATGGACAAAAGACACTGAGACATTTTCAAAATATCTCTTTTTGTGTTCCACAGAACAACAAAATGCATACAGGTTTGAAATTACATGAAGGTAAGTAAACAATGACAGACGTTGATTTATTCATTCATAATATCTTCTCACCAATCAGTTTTCTGTAGGGGAGCTGGTGGTCTCTCAGGTTCATGTGGGCAATGTGGCCCACTCTACTAAATCCTGATGTCACATCCTGTCCTTCAGGAAGTACAGCTCGCAGTATCTCCTCACTCTTAAGGTTCTCATAGGTGAGTTTCAATTCATACTTCTGGATCTCCTGAGGCACCCCATATGCTTTCAGAGCTTCTGCCTCCTCACTGCCAAACGAATCTGCAGATGTAATGCTGTTTGTGTCCAATAGCAGCAGCCGATGTTCTCCTTCACTACTGTCTTTATTCCCATCTTCACTGTGTTCCTCAACAACCCGTTTGAGTCCTGGCCTCTGTAGTGCCACTTTCTTCAAACTCTTCACCACTTTGTTGAGAACATTGGTTGGTATCCGTATGGCAGGAACACTGACTATCTGACTGAAAGCGGCTCGGTCCAGTTCTGTCATGCCCCGGACTGTCGGAGGGGGCTTGTAGAGCCCCACATCAGTCTGTGAATGGTCAGTCATGGCTTTCTGAGACTGGACAAGAGTGGAGAACTGGAGGGAAATTCTTGCAAATTGGTTTACTTTCTGAGACAGAGAGACACAACTGCGATATTTCTGCAACAGGAACAAAAGTCTGCCAGATCTGTTGGTCAAAGAGAGAGAGAGAGAGATAAAGTACAAAAGTGTCTAATGACACAAAAAGAAGAATTTGCAACCTTTTCGTTCATTCATTTACAAAACAATTTAAATAAATGCACATTTTAGCAGCAGACTGTTAGCTGCTACACTTGATAATAAACTACAAGTTTATCTGCTTATCCACAGAGCTTAAACCGTGTAATTTATTACATTCGAAACATAACTTTAAGTTTTATAATATAAACAAATGCAACTGTCACTGCTCACCCTCTCCAGCCGGCAGCCATTAGAAACACGCTTGACAGTACGTCATTTCTAAGCGACCGAGTCTTCGGCTCGTGATTGGTCTGTGACGTGAGATATAAGTGGACATGTGACCTTTTTTTTAATAATCACGTGAATAGAGATGTTTACGTTTACTTGAGTCTCTTTTAGAGCCGGTGGTATGAGAGCGGGGCACATGAGTTGACGGCCCGCTGGTGTCTAAAAGCGAGCAGCTGGGTTGTGGTGGTGCAGAAGAGAAACTAAACGGCGGAACATGTGGAAAAACGACGCAAACGGTAGCGTGCAGACGGGGAGCGAGTATGAGCGCATCGGAGAGGAGAGCAGACCGCTCTTAGCACAGGTAAACCACAGCCTGTCATCTCCTGATAACATTAATAAGAAGAAGAAGAACAAGTGTCATTGAACGAAGGGTGTTTACCATGTATGTATGTATGTATGTACACTACCAGTCAAAAGATTTTTAATGTTTTTTAAAGAATTCAATTCAATTATTATTACCATTATCTTTAATAGTAAAATATATTTCAAAATGTTACTGTTTTTGCTGTACTTTGGATCAAATAAATGCAGGCATGGGGAGCAGAAGAGACTTCTTAAAAAAAACATTAAAATCATAGCGTTCAAAAACTTTTGACTGTGTATGTATTAATGGAAGGCCATTTCATTGTTTTGCCCAAAATCTTGCTCTGGTAAATAATTATGATTGAATGGATAATTACGACATAAAAAGTCATAACTATGACAGGAAACGAAGGCTTTTTTTAATTCATCGTGACTCCTGACTTTTTATAATGACTAGTGTCATAATTAACACTCATGACTCATGTCTGAAGTGAAAGTGAGTGTGGCCAAGTATGGTACCATGGAATTTGTGTTGTGCATTTAACCCATACAAAACCTGTACAACGCCCCGTGAACTCACACCCGGAGCAGTGTCATAATGTCATAATTATCATAATTCGAACAAAGAATTTTTCCTTTTGCGGCAGAAATGTGTTCCATATGTATGTATTTATTATTTAATATATTATACAATTTTATGATTTTTTCTTAACATAGTTATATATTAAAAAGAACTATGGTTGTGTTATCAGGTTATGTGTCAAACCTGTTATCATATTTTTTTATTCTTGTTAAAATAATGTCAAATTCCCTGCTTCCCAGCTAAGACTAAGAAGACGAAGTTGATTTGTATAGCACAGAATTTACAAAGTATTCACAAAACATTACTTACAAAGTGCTTTACCGGGGCATAAAAAAAGAAATATTAGACATGTCAAAGTAAATTAATGTACATTATTAAAGTAAATCCAGTCTACACCAGTGTAAATTTTACATGCAGTGCTGTACTAGTATTTACAAATTAAATATATTTGGCATTCCTCTAAAACCATAAAGCCGTGTTCTAATGCTTTCCGTGGAAATGCAGAGGAGTATGTGTTTTATGTAATTTGCTGCCTCATGCTTTCTAATCATTTTCACTTCATCACATGGTGATCTTATGCATTTCTATTTTGCCTTTGCAAAGATTTCACTTCCCTTTGTGCTTTCAGTAACTTGGTGTGTAAGCCGACAGTAATGACATTCATTTTGCATACTTTTTCTCTTGCATAACGTCTAGGATCTATTTTGTCTCAGTTTGCTCCAGTGTGAGCTGATTTGTTGTGTAATTCCTGGTCTGTTTATCTTCCTCACAGGGTGCTCAGGCTAGAGGTGCATCCTTCTGGTCTTCTGCCTTTAATCTGATGAATGCCATCATGGGTAGTGGCATCCTGGGTCTCTCTTATGCTATGGCCAATACGGGCATCATCGGATTCAGGTACACGGACATAGTGTTTCCGATTCAATACAAGTTCAACTGTGTTGACAACATTTGTGGCATAATCTTGATTACAACAGAAAATTGTTTTGATGCACCCCTCAGTTTTTTAAAGCAAAATTGTGGTTCCAGTAAGGTACTTACATACATTACACATAAACGGAGACATTTTCACACAAGGATAGAAGTGAATGACTTCTATGTAGAGAAGTCATTCAATTGCTTTCAATAGAGCTTCCCTAGTATCTGACACAGAACAGTCATTTCAGCTTGTTTTTTTCCAACTTTCTGTTTTTAACAGTATTCTGTTGCTGGTGGTCTCAAGTTTGGCTGCTTATTCTATCCATCTCCTGCTGCTCCTCTGTGACAAGACAGGTAATATCAACTCTCACTTTAAATCGCAAACTATATGAAACAAACATTGTTCCACAATTGCTTTCAATAGAGCTTCCCTAGTATCTGACACAGAACAGTCATTTCAGCTTGTTTTTTTTCCAACTTTCTGTTTTTAACAGTATTCTGTTGCTGGTGGTCTCAAGTTTGGCTGCTTATTCTATCCATCTCCTGCTGCTCCTCTGTGACAAGACAGGTAATATCAACTCTCACTTTTGACTTCTTCATTACCCTGCATAATCCTGTTTACCTTTCAACTATGTTTATTTAAACCCTCACCAGGGTTATTATAGTTAACTAAAATTACACAAATCTAAACTAAAAGTTAAACAAAACTAAAACTAACTAAAAGCACCCAAATAATTACTAAAAACTAAAACAAAAAATACAAAAATTAAAAACTAATTTATAATAATGGGGAAAAAATTATACTAGTTATCTCAGTTATCCTAAAATAACACTTATTCTCATAAACTCTACATCAGGTGAGAAATCTCTGCTGACAGACAGAGGAGTTGTAGGCAATTTGTAACACTGTGAAATGGCCTTTCATGATTATACATCAGGCCTCATTATTGCATATGTTTTTGTGTGCTAGGCATCAACTCTTATGAAGCTCTTGGAGAGAGAGCGTTCAACAGACCTGGCAAGGTTGGTTAATATCACAGATCTAATACCTAGCTCACAATGCTTTATTTATCTGATTTTGTCTTTGTCTGAAGATTCCCTGCAGTTAAGTTGTAATGATGCACTGCAATGTTTCATTTTGTTATGTGAAAAACTAACTGTGTCTGTGGTCATTATCTTTGTACTTATCATAACTGAATACACTATAGAAGTAAAATGCGCCTTTTTACTCCCATAAAGTGTGTTTTTCACTTGTTTTGAGCAGATTCTTGTGGCCTGTACTATTCTCATTCAGAACATTGGAGGTGAGGTTTTCACTTTCATTTGTATTTCATTGTTTATATGGTTAAAGTCATACTACTTAGCCTTTAAACTTTAAAATTAGAGTCTCCCCTCTCTTTCGCTTTCATGCTCTGTTTCAATATTACTTTTAGCTTAGCAGGTTGGTCTGCAAACTACAGCTATACAAAAAATATATAAATATGAAAAATAAAAATCTGTCTTTTCTTTCTGTCTGCCTTTCTCTGAACACTGCTTCCTAGTCACTGTGAACAGTAGTGAGTATTCTGTGTGTTATGTGGTGTTTAGTAGCAGTAAATCTCCCAAAACTACTTGACACAAAATCCATCTCACTTTCACACTGTCTTTAGAATGGACTGTGAAGAACTGTGTGTTTGTGTGAGCGCAAGTGTTTTGCTGCAGTCAGGTTTTCAATCTGGATACAAGCCAATCCTTCCATCAACTATCTGTTAATCATCTGTATTTGTGTGTGTATATGTGACCATATGATATGAACTCGTGGCTGTTAGCATGTTAGTGTTAGTTTAGAATATGTAGACCGTGTGTTACTGTCCGTGGAATGGTTTGATTTTTCTGAGCATATTGTTATGCATGTTTGCATCATGATGAGGTGTTATAGTGTGTGTTTGAGGTGTTGCATAGCTTGTATGTATAATGTGCTGTCATTCTCCTTCTCTAGCCATGTCCACCTACTTGTTCATCTTGAAGTCTGAAATGCCTGCTGCCATCACCGGCTTCATGAGCACAGAGACTTCTGGGTAAATAAATATATACCACACCTCACAGTTCATTCTGATAATGTGCAATGCAAGATTTCGGTGTCAATTAAAAAATTTTTTTTGTTCTCACTGAAATTTAAATTTTTCACAAAGCAACAATATTAGCAAATCAGAACATATTTAATGTTAAAAATGATCTTATCAAAAAGTAGAAATCGAGCAACCAATAAAATGTCTCGTTTACAATGTCAGTTGAGACAAAAAATCTGACTAAAATGGAATATACAATACCATTTAAAAGTTAGTAAGATATTTTTAAATACTTTTATTCAGCAAGGGTGCATTAAATTGATTAAAAGTGACAGTAAAAATAATTATAATGTTGCGAAAGATTTCTATTTTAGTTAAATGCTAAAATATTGAGCAGCACAACATTTATAATCATAAATATAAATTCTTGAGCAGCAAATCAGCATATTAGAATGATTTCTGAAGGATCATGTGATACTGAAGACTGGAGTAATGTTGGAGTAATGTGAAGACTGTTAAAAATTCAGCTTTGCCATCACAGAAATAAATTACATTTTAAAATGTATTAAAATAGATTTTTAACTGTATTTTTAATCAAATTCTTTCAAAAGCATTAAAAAATCTTACCGCCCCCAAAATTTGAATGGTGGTAGTAGTACATATGGTTTATCACAACAAATATGATTTACATATCCCAAAATCGGAGGTGAAAAGTTTTACATCTTGAATACATTATAAGTCAAATTAGAAACACGATTCAACACTCATTCACTGTCTGGCAGAAACACACTCTTTCTCTCACTTCTGACTTTAAGCGAGATTCCGAAAGAGAGAAAAGAGCAAATATTCCAGAGTAAAGAATGTAACGGTCATTATTTTATTATCCGCTGTTCTGAGCTGTGGTTCAACTGTGCCCCGTCCCCACGCAGCTGGTTTGCATTAAAGGTCCGTTCACATAAATCTCGCACATATGTTCCGCCCAACGAGAGTCGTGCCTGCCCAAGATCCCCTTTACCAGCACAATTACTGTGACCAGACCCAGACACACACAAACATCACTACTCCATCTCTCTGGGAGGAGTGTTTGCATCATGATGAGGTGTTATAGTGTGTGTTTGAGGTGTTGCATAGCTTGTATGTATAATGTGCTGTCATTCTCCTTCTCTAGCCATGTCCACCTACTTGTTCATCTTGAAGTCTGAAATGCCTGCTGCCATCACCGGCTTCATGAGCACAGAGACTTCTGGGTAAATAAATATATACCACACCCTCACAGTTCATTCTGATAATGTGCAATGCAAGATTTCGGTGTCAATTAAAATTTTTTTTTTGTTCTCACTGAAATTAAAATTTTTCACAAAGCAACAATATTAGCAAATCAGAACATATTTAATGTTAAAAATGATCTTATCAAAAAGTAGAAATCGAGCAACCAATAAAATGTCTCGTTTACAATGTCAGTTGAGACAAAAAATCTGACTAAAATGGAATATACAATACCATTTAAAAGTTAGTAAGATATTTTTAAATACTTTTATTCAGCAAGGGTGCATTAAATTGATTAAAAGTGACAGTAAAAATAATTATAATGTTGCGAAAGATTTCTATTTTAGTTAAATGCTAAAATATTGAGCAGCACAACATTTATAATCATAAATATAAATTCTTGAGCAGCAAATCAGCATATTAGAATGATTTCTGAAGGATCATGTGATACTGAAGACTGGAGTAATGTTGGAGTAATGTGAAGACTGTTAAAAATTCAGCTTTGCCATCACAGAAATAAATTACATTTTAAAATGTATTAAAATAGATTTTTAACTGTATTTTTAATCAAATTCTTTCAAAAGCATTAAAAAATCTTACCGCCCCCAAAATTTGAATGGTGGTAGTAGTACATATGGTTTATCACAACAAATATGATTTACATATCCCAAAATCGGAGGTGAAAAGTTTTACATCTTGAATACATTATAAGTCAAATTAGAAACACGATTCAACACTCATTCACTGTCTGGCAGAAACACACTCTTTCTCTCACTTCTGACTTTAAGCGAGATTCCGAAAGAGAGAAAAGAGCAAATATTCCAGAGTAAAGAATGTAACGGTCATTATTTTATTATCCGCTGTTCTGAGCTGTGGTTCAACTGTGCCCCGTCCCCACGCAGCTGGTTTGCATTAAAGGTCCGTTCACATAAATCTCGCACATATGTTCCGCCCAACGAGAGTCGTGCCTGCCCAAGATCCCCTTTACCAGCACAATTACTGTGACCAGACCCAGACACACACAAACATCACTACTCCATCTCTCTGGGAGGAGCAAAAATCACAAAGCGGCCACAGTATAAACTTTAGTCATTTACTGTAAAATAACATTTTTCTTTCAGTGGAGTAATTTATCTTCATTTCTTCAAGTGGATCAGTTAGGCTGTCTAGTACCTCCCTGTTGTTAGGACAGAACCACGGGAGATCAACTCAAGATCTCTCTCACACACCAACCTGTTCAAGATTCCATCTCCCAGTTCAAACAACATGCATACACATTCACATGACTTATTTTTTCACATTTTTGTTGAAACCATTTTTCAGGATTCTTAAAGGATTCGAAAGTTCAAAGAACAGCATTTAGTTGAAATTGAAATTTTTGGAACAATGTAAATATAAATAATATTATAAAAGTATAAATGTCTTTAAAAATCTTACTGTTCTCAAACTTTTTATTGGTACAAAATGAAAGCGATATTAGAGACAAAATAATAAATAGAATAAAAAGGTATAATCATTTATTTATTATAATTAGTAATTTATAATTTATCATTTTAAAAAAAATTCTTTACATTTGTGCTTTTTATCTTATTAAAACAATAAAATAATTTAAACTCTTAGCAAGATGTTTGTCTGCACTGAGTTGGTGGAAGTAAATAGACTACTGAATATGATGATCAGATCAGTCTTAAGTTCTCTCTTTAAATATTTTATTTTATTTTTGCTCTGTCTTATTAATGTAAGAAAGTGAGCACTTATTCAGGAGTACTTGGACAATGAGAGAGAATCTGTGGAGGAATTTCTGGCATTAGATGTGGGGATTTCCAGAACTGAAATGTTTTAAGGGTTGATTTGGGAAGCAGACTAGTGTTTTGTGATTGATATCACATCTATGGGTTTAAAACACTCAAGTATGGGGTCAGTAGAAATTTGTCTAGCAAGAGTGGATTAAATTGATCAAAAAAGACCGTAAAGGCATTTTTACAAAAAGATTTCTAATTCAAATAAATTGTTCTTTTGAGCTTTCTATTCATCAAACAATCCTGAAAAATGTATCGCATTTTTGGCAGAAATATTTTTTCAACACTGTTTTCAACATTGATAATAAGAAATGTTTCTTAAGCAGCAAATCAGCATATTAGAATGATTTATGAAGGGTCATGTGACACTAAAGGCTTAAGTGTTGGCTGCTGAAAATTCAGCTTTGCCATCACCGGAACAAATTACATTAAAATATAAATATATGAAATACAATAAAATAAAAAGTTATTTTAAATTATAATATTTCTTCACAGTTTTACTGTGTTTTTTATTTTAAAAAAAGTAGAATTGGTGAGCTTAAAAGACTAAAACAAAAATCTTACTGACCCTGGGTGGATATGAAAAGGTGTGTATGCCTTTACTGTGTGCGTTTTTGTCATGCATTTTTTTCTGTCCTTCTTAGAAAGTGGTTTGAGGATGGTGTTACACTATTGATTTTAGTGACTCTAATTGTAGTGTTGCCATTGGCTCTACTTCCTAAGATTGGTGAGTGTGATTTTTATTTTTTTTTGAGTGACTGAGTGTCAGTTTATTTCTGTTTTCTGTAATTATTCTGTACATGTGTGTGAGAGTGTGTATCACTGGTTTCTATCTCCTCTTCAGGTTTCCTGGGATACACCAGCAGTCTCGCATTCATCTTCATGTTGTTCTTTACTGTAGTGGTGAGTTGTTTTCTCTCTCCTTCTCTCCCTCTCTCTCTCTTTCCCATGTTGATGTTTTCATCTGTCACACAGGTGGTGGTGAAAAAATGGTCCATTCCCTGCCCGCTGCCAATTAACTCCACTGTGAGCCTGGTAAAGACCACACACACACCCTCACAGACGGACCACCTGTGTTTTTTATTTTAAAAAAAGTAGAATTGGTGAGCTTAAAAGACTAAAACAATAAAAAAGAAATCTTACTGACCCTGGGTGGATATGAAAAGGTGTGTATGCCTTTACTGTGTGCGTTTTTGTCATGCATTTTTTTCTGTCCTTCTTAGAAAGTGGTTTGAGGATGGTGTTACACTATTGATTTTAGTGACTCTAATTGTAGTGTTGCCATTGGCTCTACTTCCTAAGATTGGTGAGTGTGATTTTTATTTTTTTTTGAGTGACTGAGTGTCAGTTTATTTCTGTTTTCTGTAATTATTCTGTACATGTGTGTGAGAGTGTGTATCACTGGTTTCTATCTCCTCTTCAGGTTTCCTGGGATACACCAGCAGTCTCGCATTCATCTTCATGTTGTTCTTTACTGTAGTGGTGAGTTGTTTTCTCTCTCCTTCTCTCCCTCTCTCTCTCTTTCCCATGTTGATGTTTTCATCTGTCACACAGGTGGTGGTGAAAAAATGGTCCATTCCCTGCCCGCTGCCAATTAACTCCACTGTGAGCCTGGTAAAGACCACACACACACCCTCACAGACGGACCACTTGCCCAAACACCCCACGTTAATACCCAAAACAATTTGGGCAGCTCCAGAACAATATAAAATTTAGCTGCATTTATTTATTTAAATGTAGCTATAGAACCTCCTCATAACTTCATAACTCCTACATTTTTTTTTTATCACAACAGGCTTAAGGCTAAAGGGTTGTTTTTCAACTGTCAGATATGAGTTATTTTTCTTCTTTTTTTAACTTCTCTAGGACTCTTTACTTTTCAGTTGATTTGTATGAAAAGGTTTTAATGAAGTGAGACCAGGTTTAGTTTTAGATTTTTTTTTTTTAATTAAAGATGGGCTTTAAAACCTTTTATACGTTTTTGTTTTTATTTGTTTCTATATAGTTTAGTTAGTTATTTTTAACTTGTTTCTCACAACAAATATAAATGTGATAGCTGGCATGGTGCTAAGTTATAAACAGTCATTACTCTCAGATATTTTGTGCAGTCTGATTGGATCCAGTCAATCAGAAACAGGATGTAGAATAATTTTTTTTAAATAAGGGAAGTGGTCTTTGACCTCTTGAGCCAGAGGTCAAAGCCTTTATTTCTAACAGTGTGCCGATATTCAGCTGCATATAATGTGATACCAGAGGGCGTTTTTTCATTCTGTTGCTGTCCTGATTTCATGCTAATCTTCATATTCACATTAATTTTCTTTTTCTATCCCCAGAGCTTAAATACCTCTGAATGCACCCCACAGATGTTTGTGATCTCTAGTAAGGTGAGTGTGTGTGTGTGTGTGTGTGTGTGTGTGTTTTCCTGAGAAAGGCGAGCTATGTTTTGATTTAAAGTCTGCCTTGCAGGACTATTAGAAACCCAAATATTAGTTGTAATATTATAGCATAACCGCACACACATCAGGAGGGTGAGAAATTACTGTGTGTGTGTGTGTGTGCATTACAGAGTGCTTATGCCGTCCCAACAATGGCTTTCTCCTTCTTGTGCCATACGGCAGTTTTACCTATTTACTGTGAGTTACACAGGTTAGTTCACTCATTGCTGTTCTTTCTGTGCATCTGCCACTTATATAGCCTGTTGTTGCCTTATTATATGCATTTATGTATGTTTTTCAGACCCACAAAACAGAGAATGCAGAGAGTGGCGAATGTCAGCATTTTTCTTAGTTTTGTGATGTATCTGATCTCTGCCTTGTTTGGATACCTCACCTTCTATAGTAAGAACGTTGCTCAAGCTACACAGTCCCACAATGCAACACTTGACATGACCTTACATTTTTAGTTCCAACGAAGGAGTTGGAAACAAAATACTAAAACTAAAAACATAAAGGAAATTTTCATGACTTGAAATAAAATAAACATCAGCTGAAATAAAATCTAAAAATAAAGCTGATTTTATTTCAGCTAGCTGCCAAAGTAACATTTCTCATTTTCATTAAGTTTAACTTGTGTGACAGGGATATTTTTTAAAAGATTAAAGGATGAGGAAGATAAATGGATTGATCTGATCAAATGTTCTTTATTTGCAGCACATGTGGAATCTGAGCTGTTGCTAGGATATGACACCTACCTACCGCGGGATGTTGTGGTGATGTCAGTGCGTCTTGCGATTTTATTGGCCGTTCTGTTCACCGTGCCGCTCATTCACTTCCCAGTAAGTCAAATGCCAGACTGTGAACTATTTAAGTAAGAAATTCAGAAAACATTTCCTCTCTCCTTTTCTCTCAGGCACGTAAAGCGCTGTTGATGTTATGCAGGGGAGAGAGGGAGTTCTCCTGGCTCTTTCATTCGCTTTCCTGTTTTTTCGTCCTCACTCTTGTGCTGCTGCTCGCTATTTTCGTCCCTGACATTAGGAATGTCTTTGGTGTGGTGGGTGAGTGTGTGTCCATACGCTCAGTGTGTGTTTCACTGGTTAGTTCAATGTGTTTGTGTATGTCTGCATACCTTTTCTTATGTGATTCTAGGTTCTACGACCTCCACATGTTTGCTGTTTGTGTATCCTGGAATGTTTTATTTGCGAATCAGCTCTGAGCCAATCAGATCTCTCAATTCAGCAGGGGTATCTAAAGTCTTACATACATTCAATAACACATACATGACTTCCTGCAGAAGACAGCTGATTTTGAGTGAATTTCTTACTTTTTTTTTTTTATACACTACTGTTCAAAAATGGGATCAATAAGATTTTTCTTTTTTATGTTTTTGAAAGAAGTCTCACCAAGGCTGAATTTATTTGATAAAAAAAATGCAGTAAAAAACGTAGTATTGCGAAATATTATTACAATTTAAAATGACTGTTTTCTATTTTAATATATTTTCAAATGTAATTTATTCCTGTGATGGCAAAGCTGAATTTTCAGCAGCCATTACTCTAGTCTTCAGTGTCACATGATCCATTCTAACATGCTGATTTAGTGCTCAAATAACATTTCTAATTGTTATCAATGTTTAAAAAAAGTTATGCTGCTTAATATTTTTTTTTCAGGATTCTTTAATGAATAGGAAGTTTAATAGCATTTATTTGAAATCTTTTGTAACCTTTATAAATGTTACCGTCCCCAAGCCGTTGAACCTTTTTAATGTCTGACTTGGATGACTTTGCATGTTTTTCTTTGATAATGTGTTTTTGTTTTGTTTTTTAAACTTGATATGTTAATTATTTTGTTGATACTATTTTGCTTTCTTTAGTTTTCTTCCCATAAGCATATTTTTCAACTTTCTCTTTTCACTCTAGGCATTTTTTCTGATGGTGATTGGTCTGGTTGTGGGTGTGCTGAGCCTGTGTGTCATCATTGTCTCCTGGGTTCAAGGTCCTTGACCTTTGACATCATGTGGGACGTATTGCACGAGTTGTGAGCTCAACTCATCCTCCCGTGAAGAGAAACCATATTTTGCAGGTGACACACCAGGCAGAGACTCTTTTCTGAACCAAATTAAGGGAATCCCAATGAGATGAGCCTGTGCTCTTATGACAAATCTCTTGTTCTCATAGCACTGTTATGACACTTGAATACTGAACAGCGGCACAAGCAAATTCAAAATATCCAGCAGAGCACTGAAATGCATATTATGTCTGAATGACAGGAGAATTTGACTATCTTTAAATCAGATGGTTGCTGTCATCCATTGAAAGACAGTTGGGACCAATGAATGAAGAAACTGCACTGCCGATTTTACAATAACTGAATGTGGGATATTAGATTTATATAGCTGTTAAATTAATGGGAAAAGCTGCTTGTCTGACTCAAAAAAAAATAAAGCTCTGATTTAATGATTAGCCATTGTCTTTAGAAGTCAAAAACTTGGATTTTTTTTTTTTTTAAGATTTTCGGAACTTTCAGGATATTTATTCTCCAACACACTAATTCCCAATATTTTCTGTTGATTCAGTTTAGAATTCCAAATGTTCCTTCTATTTTCTATTTTAAATAAAGAAAAAAATAAATAAATACATTGAAAATATACAAAAAGTGTATTTTTTGTACCATCACAACCCTGTTTACATGTCCAAAAAAACAATTTTGATGTATTTTTATGTGAATTTCGATAAATAAAGGGAAATAAGAATTAAAACTGGTTTCTCACTGACTCGTGTACTGTGGCATCTGGAATGGAGTCTGTGATCCATGTTTAGTCTAAGAGATCCAAGCATTAGTGTGTGTTTTTGCTGGTTTGCACGTGAGAAAGATTGATAGACAGGCTGATTTTTCTTCATTGATTTGGACAGAGGGTTCTCTGTATGTCAGATAATGGAAAACAAATGCTCTCTCTCTCTCGCTCTCTCTGTGTGTGTGTGTGTGTGTGTGTGTGTGTGTGTGTGTGTGTAGGCTCTGGCCTTTGCTCTCTCCTGCTGTTTCTAATATGCTGCATTAGCTTGAGAGGCCGCCCAATGTAAGGCAGTCTGTAACACAGATACACACAAACACACGTGCACAACCTTACATGTACTTAGTGAAATCTGGTAGTTTTGTTATTCTTGAGGTGTGTGTGATTAAAGCAACATTCATCTTGTGGCTCAGGATTAAAAAAAACAATTTTATTTATATAGCACAGTTTAAAAACCACCAGAGTTGAGCAAAGTGCTTTATAACACTATACCAACAATAGGCAAATTAAAACCGTTGTAAAACAAAATAATACATTAAATATACACAAGCTGTAAAAATGTGTGGCGTTCCTGAGAACAAAGTCAAAGACCGTTTGTCATGGGATATCGAACGCCAACGAGAATAAATAGGTCTTTGCAGAGGATTGGTGTTCAGGTGAACCTCACAAAAACATGTCATGTTTTACCCCCCCCTTTAAAACAACATTTCATGCTAGGTTTAAATTAGTGGAAAATGAGATCCACTGCTCTTGGGTATCGGGCAAGAGTTATGTCTCTTTTCAGCCTTAATTCAAGCCTGCAGTGATAGCTTTACCTTTAGACCACAGTCCATATTCACACACACCAACAGAAACATCTGCTGACTGTTAGTGTTAACTGCTGCCTACAGAAGGTGATTTTGCTGTATGTCTGTCTGATTTCTTTCATGCCAATTGGCCCTTTCATTCTGACATGTGCTTTTTTCCCTGGACTTCTTTTTTCTGCATCTCTGTTCTTCTCCTTCCTCCTGAATTGATTTTCATGCTCGATCAGTAACCGTGCTCCCTGTGTCACAGACATCCAGTAAATCGTTCTGAAGACTCTGTTAGGAAGATACAAACACACATCCAATCACACACACTACCTTACTTACCTCTATAGTGACATTTGAGTGTTTTCTAAGATTTTTCTCCTCTCTTGTCATTCTCTCTGCCCTCTAAAACCTCTAATTCTGCTCTGACGCCTGGTCGGAGCTGAGACCACATCACATCTGGAGTTCATTTTACTCAAACACACACACACTTACCCTGCCCTGTGTCACACACTTTCTCCTCTGCTTTAAAACTGTTCTGTCCTCTCTGCTCGCTCTCCCTGTCACTCTTTTTAAACCCGTCTCTCCAAACACTCACTCCATCATTCACTCTCAATTTCTTTCTCTGATTTTTGTTTTTCTTATTTATGCCCTCCTGCCGCAGCTGTTGCAATTCCCAAACACTGAGTAATAATACCAGCAAGAAAACACACACTCACACACACTTTGGCCTTTCACCCATAAATACCTCACCCACATCTCGACGAGTCGCACGGCCTGACATAGAGTAGCAGCAGTCAGGTATAGTTATGAGCTTCAGTGAACAAGTAAGCTTGCATTACTCTAGAATGGAGAGACTGAGGCTAGATGTCACATAGGGATGCAGATATATCTAAGTAACTATGAGGTTTTGTGTGAAAAGTTTAACTTTAACGGTGTTTTCTGGATAAGGATGGGGCAAGTTTATGTTTTACATTACAGTCTTTAAATGCAATATTGTTTTATTTTATTTATTTTTCTTATTTTCTTATTTTACTTTACATAATTTATGGTGTGTGTACAAAGAAATTATATATAATATTGTTGCATAATTATTTCATATATAATATAATATTTTTAATTCTATATAATTCATATATAATTTTTTGTATGTTTTTTAAAAGAAATTAAAGAACTTGACACTTTTATTCATCAAGGATGCATTAAATTGATCAAAAGTGACAGTAAAGACATTTATAATGTTAAAATGTTGTTAAATGCTGTTCTTTTAAACTTTCTGTTCCTCAAATTACCCTTAAAAAAGTACACACACACACACACACATATATATATTTAAATAATACAATTATATATTGTTAAATTATTATATTATATTATATTATTATAAACTGTTTACGTGATGTACCTAATCCAGACTTTCTCACTTGCAACCATCAAAAATACAGCTAGTTCTATTATGATTTATGGTATGCTGCCTTGTGACCAGACACAAAAAACACCAGAGGCCCACTATACACACACATGTCCTGAAATGCACATTTGCTGTGTTCTGAACACATACTCACACACTGCATGAGTGCATGAACTGCCAGATTTCAATAAAACCACTGTGACCAGAACAGTTCTGCTCGTCAAAATGGCCTGAGTTTAAACTCTCCTACAATGCGCTCCAGGTGAAAAGGGCAGTTCTTTAATGAAGACTCAGGAGGGGGCTAACCATGAAGACCATTAAAGGTGATTTGGTGCTGAATACATGTTTTAATCCTGTTTCATACCACAAAAAACTCGAGAGAGAAAGAGAGAGAGATGCTGAGATACAAGGGCATGGCAGCTGGAACAACAAAGTCACAGGACAACTTATGGCAACACTACAAAGTCATCCATTAAGAAACTGACCATGTACGAAAAATACAAAAAAATACAAAAAATACAAGTAGGCCTGATGGTTAAATAATTAAAATGTTGAGCATTAGCGTCTCCTGCTGGCTAAGACTGGTGCTACACCAGAATCACCACCAAAGCTCAGCATCCCATAGAACAGCTCATCACCTAAGGTCTGAGATTCACCACATCACCATAAGACCACTGACACCGACCGGACAGAGAAGAGAGTGTTTGGAGTCTTCCCTTTGAATTTACACCAGCTGGAAAAGAGATAGAGAGAGGTCAAAGGTCACATCTGACACCTGCGAGCCTTTCATCTAGAGACTTTATAGAACTCAATCAAAGCCCACACACACTGACTCAACCCATTTTGTTCACACACACACACACACACATATTAGTTCAAGCATTTATTCAAGCAAGTTCAAATTTAGACTATTCAATACATAACTTGTATAAATGTAATTCTAATAATGATTATGTAATACATATTCTCTTTATATATGTATGTATTTATTTGTTTGTTTGCTGATTTAATTATCTAGGCATTAAAAAAGCTGATGATGTTAATTATGTAATGTACAATGTATTGTACATAAGTACATTTATTTAATGTACATTTTATTTTATATTTAATTATATATTTATTTATAATAACTTCAAATGATATTTGCACATCGTTTAATACTTAACGAATTTAATCATTTTAACTGTAATGTCTTCGTGAAACTCTAGTGCTTGTGAAAAAGTCTGCCGAAAGGTGGCGGTATTTCTATATGCTCGCAATAAAACAGGTGCGTTTTCATTTTCAACCGAATTCCGTATGCAGGTACTTCAGAGATGGTCCACCCGTGGCTTTGTTTAAAGAACAATATCTGGACAGTTTCTCTGCACTTTCCTCAGCGCCCTGTCGCTCAGTTTCTCCGGCTGAAGTAGAGCACTTAGAAGTTTTTACACAAAGATTTGTCAGACACGGGTCCAAAATTCAGCAACTATGGACGGAGTGTGAAAGTGTCAAGGAAAACTTTGCAAAGGCGACATCGTAATAACTCAACTAACGGATAAAACTGAAAGGTTTAAAGACATAGCGAGAGAAAAACATTTATTATTGTGACTGAGTCCCTTGAGGGAGACGCGTAATCAGGCGTGAACTCCTTCACTTCCCCATTCTGCCCACTCGCTTCAGTCCTTCCGCAAAGCAGGTGGTTCAAACAGCGCGTTGTGTACAGGTTTTTAACTTGTGTGCGTTTACACTTGCCCATTTAAGTGATATCATGTCCAACAGTCACTAAGTCAGTTAGGCTAATAGGCTTAGATTTGCTAGGCTCGAGGTTAGAGGACACCATGAAGTTTAACGGGTATCTGAAGTTGCGCATCGGCGAAGCGGTGGACCTGAAGCCCACGACCACCTCTATGCGACACGCCGTGATGTTCAACAAGGCGAACCAGACCATGGACCCGTACATCGTAGTGAAGGTGGACGAGTATAAGATCGGACAGACGCACACCAAGCAGAAAACCAACATGCCCACTTATAACGAGGAGTTCTCCGTTAACGTCAATAACGGCAAGCAAGTAGAGCTGGCCATTTTTCATGACGCACCGATTGGGTACGATGACTTCGTGGCCAACTGCACCATCCAGTTTGGTGATCTGATGAAGAGCACGAACAGAGAGGAATCATTTGAAGGATGGGTGAGGAATGTTTACCATACAGCTGCTGTTCCCTCACCTGATCACACACTGCGTCTTTCTTAAGTAGGCTATTGTGAGAAATTGCTTTGCTTTAAGTTGGTGGAGATTTGATTTCCACATGTGTTTTGACACATTACACTTCATATAGCCTAGGTTATAAAGCGAAAAGTTCTGAAATAACAAGGTATGTTTGCTCTGATGGGGCAGACAATGAGCATCTCTGGATAGAGGTGTTGTCCTATAGCCTACAGAATAGAGGTGAGACTCTGTAAAGTTTTAGATGATGATGTTATTATGCATCTGGTGGCATTGGAGAGATTTGTGTTTGTAGAAAAGTGCATGTTGATTACAAGTCCAGAATGCAAAACAGTATTTAGTACAGTACTTAGTTGCACACTAAAGACGAATCGCATAATGAAAGACAGTGATGGACTAAATTGTCAGCATACTAGAATACAAAATAGAAGAGTGTGGGGAGTGTTGTAATGTTATTTCAACGTCTGTTTTTTTTGTGCTGTATATCTGAAACTTTGATACAATATTATCATATTTGCCAACTGTAAATTAAAGAAGTTTCGAAATCTGATGCTTTTAATATTAGAATTAAGTAAATAAATTAATATCAGGTACAAAGAATGCCATTGTTACAATCGACCCTATTTCCAGGACACTTGTAATGCTACTTGTAAACATGTTAAACTGTATGCATGATTTTATTTTTTATTTTGGCGTTTTATGCCTTTTATTTAGATAGGACAGTAGGTCGATAGGAAGCGAAGTCGGTGAGAGAGAGAGGGGGGTGGGATCGGGAAAAGTCCACGAGCCGGGACTAGAACTCGGGACGCCCGAGGCGCAAAGGCGCTACATGTCGGCGCGCTGCCCAGGAGGCCATTGGCGCCGACATGCATGATTTTATTATGGTTATTGAATTTACTCATTTAAAGTAATTGTCATCCCCCATCTCCATACCACACACACCTATCATCCTACTTTTCATTTGAAACATTTTGATTGAAAACTTACATTCATGGGTTTGGCAGACTAAAGAGTTCCCTTAAAGTATACATTTTATCAGTTCAACCATTCCTTACGAATCAAACCATGATATTGGCATTGCTAGCACCATGCTCTACTGTTTGAGCCACATGACTGCTATGAAATTGTAAACATTTAAGAATTTTAAATTCAAGACAGCAATTGAAAACAATTATAAGTATATATTAAACAGGCCTATGCACACATCGGTTTGGTTTTAAAGTTTATTAGCTTGTTTTATCACAGTTGTAGCAAATGTGGCCTGTTTGATTTTGTGCAATCTTTGTGTCTTCAGTAGAAAAGCACATTAGAAAGTGGTACAACCCTCTCCATCTGCAGCTATGATATTTCTGCTATTTCTTTAAATATATTTTATTAAAAACTATTGTTACAAGCCATGAAAAGCTTGTGTTATTTATTACATTTAGTGAAAATCTGCCTATTTAGGTTGATGTTGTTCATATACAATAGTGATTTCATCCCTGTTGTTCATTTCTAATTGGCTTAACTGGTATTACAGCACTCCCTAGTTTCCCCTAAACCTCACACTGTTGGTTTTGTTGTATTGTATTGTATTGTGTTGTGTTCTTTTTGTCATGCTTTGTTGCATTGCATTGTGTTCTTTTGTTTGTTTTGTTCTGTTGTATTTTATTGTTGTGTTTTTCCTTGTTTAGTCTCTTTTATTTAGTGCTGTTGTGTTTTTTCCTTGTGTGTGAACAGCAGACTTGCAGAGGTTATGGGTGTTATCATCTTCCACCATCATCAGTGTGGGTTCACACTTACACCCATATGTCCAACAGTGCAACAATGCTCACTGATCCAGTATCAGGCCTTTGACTGCAGCTCTAGACACAGATCCTGATGCATGATCAGAGGTTAATGAAAGCAAGTCGGGGCTTAATGCACAGTCAGTCAACACAATTTGGACTCAGAGTTTGAGCTCTCAGACTCTCCGTGGGATGGTTGCAGCTAAGACCAGCTGAAACATCTTGCTCTGTGGTTTTAGCATCTTCTGTGGTTTAAGCACCACAATTTCCATGTCTACACTGCCTTCAGAGCTAGTTCATATCAGTGTGTTAACTCAACACTGCTGCAGAGTCATAGGACACAGTAGTTGTAAAACGCTTGTTGTCAGCATTTCAGTGACCAGGCTGAACATGCACATGCAAATCATCTTGCTTGTCCTCAGCAGAAGCGGTGAAGGTCTTCTTGTAACCTTATTATTCAGCTCAAGTACTATTAGTTCTCCTTTCCCAGAATGCTTATGCACAGGGACATTATTTTTAGAGTGAACATCTTGTTTTTACTGTACGCGTCCTGAACATTTGTTCATTTAGTGAACAGTAATATGGAGATACACTTTATTATTAGCCTCAAGGTTATTTTAGCTTCAACTTGTACTGTATGTATAAGGGAAAGTGCATACTTTAAATGATTTGAAATTTCATTTTTTACATATAATCTCAGTTTATATGATTTAAACACTGATAATAATAACAGTAATGTTTCTTGAAGACTGGAGTAGTAGTGACTGCTGGAAATTCAGCTTTGCCATCACAGAAATAAATAACATGTTGTAATAAATCAAAACATTATATTTCCCAATATTACTGTTTTCTAATTTCTGATTAAATAAATGCAGCATTGGTGAACGTAAGAGACTCCGAAACATTTTTTAAATCTTACAAGCCTTAAACTTTTAAACGTTACTGTACATCTGATCAACTTCTATTGGGTTCCAGATGAAATTCAGTGGACTTCAGAGATACACAACACCATTTTTATTGATTCTGCTGCTGCAGGTCACAGAACCGCTAATTAATTATACTCTGCTTTTATTCTGTCTGGGATGTGGGCATTTTGTGCCAAGTTTCAGTGTATGTATTTGTTTCTGTGTAGAGCCTCAGGCTTTTGGGACTAATGGTATTGTGAATCCTGCAGTTCAAAACAGCACACACAAGTAAGAGTGTGTTTGAGTGTGTATGAGTTTCCTATATGGGAACTGCCTCTAGGAATTTCTGTTATGCAGTTTCTGTTATGCTATTTTATCAGTGAGTGAAACTAGCATCAAAAGTATATAAAATGGAAGTTGTGTGTATTGGAGATAGAGTATTGACACACACTCTGTCATAGTCTGAATCCAGAGTCATAGGAAATCAGTGCTGTTGAACTGTGAATCCTGCAGTTCAAAACAGCACACACAAGTAAGAGTGTGTTTGAGTGTGTATGAGTTTCCTATATGGGAACTGCCTCTAGGAATTTCTGTTATGCAGTTTCTGTTATGCTATTTTATCAGTGAGTGAAACTAGCATCAAAAGTATATAAAATGGAAGTTGTGTGTATTGGAGATAGAGTATTGACACACACTCTGTCATAGTCTGAATTTTTCTGCTTTCAGTTTTAACCAAATGAAAAGAAGTATGACTGGTGGAAAAAATATTCAGCTGAACTCTACTGAAAGTTGCTAAAGCAAAATAGTTTAAAAATAACTAAATTAATCTAAATTAATTTAGTCCATATGTGACAAAGAAAAGGGCATACTGTATGCTAATTATGGCTAATCATTCCTGTATGCATCACAGTGTTCTGTTAAGATGTTGTTAGTGCTGTTTTGCTAATTATCGACTTGTAATTAGACCACCACCAAAATGAGTGACAGGTAGGGAGCTTTTCTGATTGGCTGATCTGGTTGGCCATTCCCTTGTTTCTGCTGTTTGCATGCAATATCTCTTACCTATAGTTTACTTCTTTTGACCATGATTCTGTCGTAACACATACAGAAGCACATAGGGTTTAGTTCTGTATGACATGCAGGTCGACACACACCCACAAAGTTGGTTTTCTACAGAGAGTTTACCACAGGCTCATAAACGCCCCCCTTTTACCCCTTGCTGTCTCTTTCCATTTCTGAGTTTGTCTTTCCGTTATCTCTCTTCTCTTTTTGCTCTACAGTAATCTGTAGTCCAGCTCTAATATTTCACTTCTGCCTGACCTCATTTACATTTTCCGTGGTGTAAAAGTGTGACTGCTGTGGACGGTACCAGTGGGTTGTGTGATTGTATTTGGCACAGATATAATTTTTAACGTGTGCATGTTTGCCTGAATATATAACTTAAAGATGTTGTTAGTGCTGTTTTGCTAATTATCGACTTGTAATTAGACCACCACCAAAATGAGTGACAGGTAGGGAGCTTTTCTGATTGGCTGATCTGGTTGGCCATTCCCTTGTTTCTGCTGTTTGCATGCAATATCTCTTTCCTATAGTTTACTTCTTTTGACCATGATTCTGTCGTAACACATACAGAAGCACATAGGGTTTAGTTCTGTATGACATGCAGGTCGACACACACCCACAAAGTTGGTTTTCTACAGAGAGTTTACCACAGGCTCATAAACGCCCCCCTTTTACCCCTTGCTGTCTCTTTCCATTTCTGAGTTTGTCTTTCCGTTATCTCTCTTCTCTTTTTGCTCTACAGTAATCTGTAGTCCAGCTCTAATATTTCACTTCTGCCTGACCTCATTTACATTTTCCGTGGTGTAAAAGTGTGACTGCTGTGGACGGTACCAGTGGGTTGTGTGATTGTATTTGGCACAGATATAATTTTTAACGTGTGCATGTTTGCCTGAATATATAACTTGAAAAAAAAACAGACTTGTCATACACAACTTTTAATACACAAATTGAAAATGCCAGGGAACTTCACAAATGCTTCCTGAAAGGCCTGGGGAAATCATGGGAAATTTTGAAATCTTAAAAATTCACAGAAAAGTCATTTTCTAAAAGTCATTTTCATTTTCAAAAGTCAAATTTTTCTAAATATGTTCAATTGTTAAGTGTTTCTTTCGCCAAGAAACTACTCTTACTGTCACAGATAACTGTGAAAATAGGAATGTATTTGTTAGAAATTATGGAAAGTATGAATTTATTTAACATTTTTATATCCAAGTAATTCCCATAGTTTTGTTTGTGTTGTTTGATAGTTTTGATCAATGTACTAATCTTCAAATTTAGAGAATATTATAAAAATAATGAAAATGAGTATTTAAACTTTTAATTAAGTTACATTTAAAATGTGACAATAACTTAACTTCAGTATTCAGTGTCTAAAATAATATTTATTGATTTTTTTTGTGTGTTGCAGGTTGACCTTGAACCTGAGGGTAAGGTCTACATCTTGGTTAGTCTCACAGGCTCATTTATAGACGGTGAGTCCCACCTCTCATTTTTTATCTTTTTTTTAAATATTTTTTTTAACTGTTCTATTTGTTTTAAATCTTCTCATGCAGAAGTACACATTTAATCATACATTTAATCATACATGCATCAATTTGACAGTCAGTATGCTTTTTTTTTGGACTGAAACAAAGGCGTATCGAGAACACGCGGCCTGTTTCATAGCCAATGACAGAGTAAAAGATGAAAATATAAAACTCTTCTTGATGAATCGCACTGTCTAGGCCACGATGGTGGAAATGCACACATGCACTGATGCACCCACACTCATTTCCTCCACTTGCTGTTGAGATTAGTGCTGGGTGGTATACCGGTTCATACCGAATACCGGTGTTTATTTTTGTTATGATATGAATTTTTAAAATACCGCTATACCGGTGTATGTTGCTTAAACAACGTTCGGAACGTGACACTGTTTGAAAGGCGTCCCTTTTCACTGGTGCACTGTGGTGAGGGATCAGCTGTATGTGTTACTAAGCATGAAAGTTCCGAAACTGAAGCTGTAGAACTAATAGAACAATTAGCTATGGTTCAGTTGGAAGATTTCGCCAGTGCTGTCCCGCGATCGCGAGGTCTGACTTTCCCAGAGAAGTGTCACCTCTCTCGGCGTCTGTTCTGTGCAGTGAGCGGCAGAGAAGCAGCACATTCAGTTGGCCGCAGCGCAGCCGACTCGTCAATAAATGAGTACAAAACAGCTTTTCCTAGCACCTGTCACTTACTGATAGTTTGGAATTATTAATATGAGCGTAGTTCGTCTGTTAATATCATATGCACTTTTTTGTTTGTTGTTTTTTTTAGTTTGTTACTCAGACGCAGGCAGTGCGCTGCATGAGACAAAAAAGTAATATAGCCAAAACAACCGCATAGTGTCAAATCTTTAGTGTAGATGCATGTTAATTTTATCAGACTATGCCGTGATTATAAATGAGAGTGACTCCTGTTTAACATGTATTAAAAGGGGTCGTGTTTAGTCACTATTTAATGTGGTATTTTTTGACAATATTCACTCATCATGACAGTAAAATAGGGCATTCTAAGTCAATATACTGCAGTATTTCCTCTCTCAATCAGTAGAAAATATGGTTAACACCGTGAAACCGGTATAATTTAGAAAAATACCGTGATATAAATATTTGGTCATACCGCCCAGCACTAGTTGAGGTATCACTTAACTAAATGTTAACATGCTACCAGACACATGCTAAGACACACTAAGACACACAAAGCCTTCTTCAGTCACAGTTGTTTTTAGACAGAGCTTCTGTCAGAGCATCTTATGCATGAAGTGTATGCGATGTGTGAATCGCACACCTGCTGTGCAGGGGCTGTGAAGCTGGCTTCCTTTAAAGGCCTGTGGTTAGCCCTGCAGAGACTAGACTAGACTTAATAATACCAGTGAACCGGGGGCTCCTAATCTGTCTCTCTTCCCTCTCACAAAGTCAGCAGAATGTTCCATGGCATTACAGGAAATACCTATGCATTGTAATAAGATCATGAAATAATAAAACCTTTTCTGTTTTTCCGTGTTTAGATGATGCTGGAGGAAACACTCGTCCCTATAAAGAATTTAACCGAAAACGGCAGCAGGCAGTTAGAAGAAAAATCCACCAAGTAAATGGACACAAGTTCATGTCTACCTTCCTAAAGCAACCAACGTTCTGCTTCCACTGCAAAGAATTCATATGGTAGTGCATTTTTGTCACATAAATGCTCACCTTTTAAAAAAAACTTTTTTGGTATCGCTCTACTTAAAGCCTTTATGTATAATGCATTATAAAGGGCTATTAAAGGGCACAATGCATTATAATTAGTCATTGTAATACATTATATCTTGTTGTAAATACTTAAAATACTGAATTTAAAATGCATAGTGTAACAATGAATTGATAATTGTTATAATGTATTAACTGTAGTTACAATTATTCATGAGATTGTACAGTGCATTATAAGGTGCATTACAAGGCATAATTAATGCATTAAAACTTTTATAATACATTTTATATAAAGGCTTCAAGTAAAGTGTTACTCCTTTTTTAATAAGACATTTTTGTGTGAGTTTGTAAGAAAGAACTGCATTTTGCATTGTACGAAAAACTTATTTTCTATACAAATAAAGTTTATTATTCTAATCAAAAATCGAGAACCATATAAATTACAGTGTAAAAGTGTTTTACATTTTGTATACAAATGCTTGAAGTGAGTGGCTAAACAAACTTTGTTATATTTTATTTGTACATTGTTTTCTTTGTTCCAGGGGTGTTTTTGGAAAACAGGGCTACCAATGTCAAGGTGAGTGTACACTCTGTCTCTGTATTAATCAACATTATCTGTGTTTAAATTGATTGTATTATAGATTGATTGTATTCTGTGTGTGCTTGTTAGTGTGCACCTGTGTGGTACACAAGCGATGCCATCAGTTTGTGGTTACGGTCTGTCCACGCATGAAGAAACCTGCCAAGGAAGAGGTAATGCACGCAATCCTAACCCTAAAACATTTTCGTATTGTCGCATTTCGTGAGTTGTACTGTGTATTTTCACAGTATGGTTTGATTGGGTTTTTCGTTTCATCTGTGGGCAATTTTTGAAATTTAGGCCATAGAATTACTGAAACACACACACAGACCAATTGTGTCATATGTTGGTGAAGTGACTTCTGTCGGTCCTAAAAAACACAGATGTCATTTCTCCACCTGCTGGTCAGAAATAGAACTGCTTACATTTTCTGCTGTGTTTTTTATTCTATGCTCTGTTGCTTCTTTTTACAGACAACAAATCAGGGTTTCAGTATAAATGTTCCCCATAAGTTTAACATCCACAATTATAAGGTTCCTACCTTCTGTGACCACTGTGGCTCTTTGCTGTGGGGAATTGTACGGCAAGGATTGCACTGCAAAAGTACTTTTCTCTCTTTCTGTCACCCATTTGGTCACCATAAATGTATACATCAGTTTTATTTATGCTGTTTTGTGAGGCTCATCTGGTGTGTTGTGTTTTTACATCTGTAGTTTGTAAAATGAATGTCCATATCCGCTGTAAGGGAAATGTTGCCCCAAACTGTGGAGTCAACAATGTAGAACTGGCCAATAAACTGGCAGAAATGGGCCTTCAGCCGGGAGGACTGACCAAACGCAACTCAATGGTAAATACACACATGTGCACTCAATCTTTTCAAAAGTAAAATATGTGATCTGTCTGTGTGTGTAAATCTCTTTGTTTAAGTTTAATGTGCTTTATTCACATCACACATAACTCACATTTTTCTTGGTTGCACGCACTGAAAATAGGAAAAAACTAAACTTTAGTGAAGTAAAGTGAGAAATTATGGGAAGTAACACAAGACCATCAACAGAATAATTAATATTGAATGATAAAATGTACTGAACGAGTAATAAACTAATAAAGTCTTAAGTCTAAATATTGTCTCTCTTCTCAGGGTCTCTCAGGAATGGACGCTCAGTCCCGTACATTGAGTGTGAGAGGAGATCGAGGGCAATCTAAAAAAGAGGCAAGTCGGAAGCTGGGAATCTCAAACTTCACACTCCTGCAGGTGTTGGGAAAAGGCAGCTTCGGCAAGGTCTGTGTTTAAGACTATTCCTCTGTACATCAGGTCCAGTATGACTGTGTAGCGCAATGATTGCAGACTATTTGTTAAACAAAATATTCACACAATTCCAATGTGAATGTGTTTATGTATTACAAATGATTCCAATGTGAATTTTATATTCTTATCTGAAAGAAATTGCATGGTACAGTCACTGACCTGTTTAAAAACTATAATATGATATAATAATGGCAATTTTTATATGTTACAATGTTAATATTATATCTGATAAGTTTTTATTTGGTGTACATAAAATATTATATGCTCTGGGGAAAAAAACATTGGATTATTGCTGTGCAAGTGACTTCTAAATAGTGTGATATACCTCAAGTGCACTGTGTTGTTTCATATTAAAATATTATGATGACAATTTTGTGCCAGAAATTTAGAGTGAATACAAATAAAATGAAAGATACTTCCCAAGTCATACTGTTGGTGTTGTGTGTAAATAGGTGATGCTGGTCCGGTTGAACGGTTCAGATCAGGTGTTTGCAGTGAAGGTGCTGAAGAAAGACATCATACTGCAGGATGATGATGTTGAGTGCACTATGACAGAAAAACGAGTGTTATCCTTCGCTTCCACTCATCCTTACCTCACTCAGGTGTACTGTTGCTTCCAGACACTGGTGAGGAACACACACATCACAGATTAACCTAGCCTATATATATATATATATATATTAATATATATATATATATATGTACTGTATGTATGTACAATAAATGGGAACAGTTTGTATATTCTGTTCTTTAAATGAGAGCATGTAGCTTTCACATCATCAGTAGGGGGCAGTAGAGAATTAAACACGTTATGCTTCATCAATATGTTACTTTTCTACTTTGCTTTTTCTGTGTATGTGTACTTCCCCCTTTGTATGTTATGAGAGATCAGAGGTCCGCTATAATCTGCTTGTGTGTTTAGCTTGAAGCCTCTAGAATAGAGAGGTCAGCACTGAATCCCTTAACGTAGCTTTTACAGTTTTACAGAGCCACTTGAAACACACACACTGTAGCATTTGTAAGACTACAGTGTTTAATTGAATTACTTTAACTTGAGTGTACGCAAGGTTTTTTAAAACATGCGCTCAAACACTGATTGCAAAAGGATTTGAAGACTTAGATTTCATGTTCTGTCCAGCAGAACAGATCTGACATGATGACCTCTCTGGATTTATTACTGCAGAGTCAATGTGAACATGGATGTGCAGGAACATCCTCAAGGTCTTGCTGACGTATGTATTGTGTTTGTAATGAGGAAAGGAATTTATGAACCGGTTTGTCTCTGCTCCTTCACAGCCCTGACGCACACAATCAATCTCTTAACCCTCCACACGTGAGCGACATACAAAGCACACTCCATACAAAGGGCCGGGTTACGTTAGATAGCACTGCAACATGGTGACAAAAATCGATGATCTCGGAGGTCCTGCGGTGTGGACTGTTGCACAGTGAATGTGCATGTCTGTGTTTGTTGATGTGATGAATTTGGTCATTAGTGGATGTGTCATGGCGCTTTGATGGTCCAAATCTTAGCTTATTCTGTTGAACAGCCACTAGCATAGAAACTGTCTGACTGATGAAAAAAAGTTTTTTTTTACGTGACATTTAGTGGAAGATAAATTTGAAATGGAACATACTACAGTAACAGATTGGTATGGGGAAAAAAAATCGTCAGTCTCTGTGAATGTTTGTAAAGAAACGCATAAGGTGAACAGCCACTAGCATAGAAACTGTCTGACTGATGAAAAAAAGTTTTTTTTACGTGACATTTAGTGGAAGATAAATTTGAAATGGAACATACTACAGTAACAGATTGGTATGGGAAAAAAAAATCGTCAGTCTCTGTGAATGTTTGTAAAGAAACGCATAAGAAATTAGTAGCAGTAAATGCACACTGTTCTTATTGTGGGCATCTGCCCCATCTTGCACTACTGAATATTTCACAAACTGAAAATCATTTTCTTTTCACAAGTGCTCTCCTATTTTGTGTGCATCATGCATCATACGGTCAGTAAACAAACTGTGGGTGGTCCCTGGATGAGAGGTCTGAGTTTGATGCATTGGCTGTGCTGAACTCAAACAGGTACTTAGTGTTGTCAATTCAAACTTATGATGCACTTCGTTTCAGATCACCTTCCAACCCTCACAATCCCATAATCCTGTGTTTCCTGCAGTCTTCTTCACTGACTAAACAGTATTTATGTTTCTGCTTTGTCTGTCTCTCCCATAAATCTTCTAATGGCTGTGACATGCTTGGTTAAAAGACTCCCTGTAAGGAGCTGAATTTCCTGATGTTGAAGGTGGTAATCTGCTGTTTGTTGTTGTCTTTTAACGGAATCTTTATCTTAATTTCTTAATCCTTTCACAGGAGCGTCTGTTTTTTGTAATGGAGTTTGTGAATGGGGGAGATCTGATGTTTCACATTCAGAAATCCAGAAAGTTTGAGGAGAACAGAGCCAGATTCTACACAGCGGAGATCACATCTGCTCTCATATTCCTCCACAGCAAGGGAATAATATACAGGTTAGACAGACAAATGCACTCAAGACAGAAAATAAAAGGATATTTAATTCAAAATGAAATCTCTGGTATCATTTACTCCCCCTTATGATGTGCTAAACACGTTTGACTTTCTTTAATGGAACATGAAAGGTGCAGTTTAGCTGAATGTTCAAGCTGCCATTTTCCAAACTGCTGTCCTTGATCTACACCAATATTCATTTTCTTTTGATGGTGTATGAAGAAGAAAAGTCAAATGAGTTTAGAACAGCATGAGCGTGAGCAAATGATGATAGAAATTTAGTTTCTCGGTTGAACTATTCCTTTAAGTGTGTTTTTTCTATGTTTGATGTGAAAAGACTCATTGCCAGTTATCGCAAACACTTGATTGCAGTTGTTGCTGCAAAGCGTGGCACAACCAGTTATTAGATTTAGGGGGCAATTACTTTTTCACGTAGGGCCAGGCAGGTTTGGACAGCTTTTTTCCCTTAATAAAAGAAATCATCATTTTAAAACTGCATTTTGTATTTACTTGCATTATCTTTGTGTAATATTAAAATTTGTTTGATGATCTGAATCTTTTAAGTGTGAAAAATATGCAAAAAAATGTAAAACCAGGAAGGGGGCAAAAACCTTTTCATGGCACTGTATTTTATTTCAGTTGGTTGCCAAGGCAATATTTCTATATTCCATGTTTTCTTTTTTTTTTTAGATTAAGGTGAAGTTTTACAAACAATATTGAATTATTTTTAAATATGAATGATTTAATTAGTCAATTTAAAGTTAAACAGAACAGAAAATTAACTAAATTACATAAAATTATTAAAACGTAAAGCTGTAATATACGCTAATTCTAAATATTAATAAGTACTATAATAGCATATAAATAATACTAAAATAACTCCACATTCACACCTGTGTTCTTTCAAAATATATAATATAATTTAATATAATATAATATAATCAGCAATATTGTAGATATAAACTGCTTCTTTTGGTGTCTGTTAGTTTTTGGTGAAAAGATAATCTATGGAAGTGCGTGATGAGTGTGGAAGTGTGTGAAGGTAGGATGTCCTAAATTTAATTTTTATATGGTCCTATAGATCCTTCAGGAGATGCTGTACGGCTCGTCAGTTGATTGGTGGGCTCTCGGTGTGCTGCTGTATGAGATGCTTTCTGGCCACGCCCCCTTTGAGGCAGAGAATGAGGATGACCTTTTTGAGTCCATCCTGACTGAAGAGATCATCTACGCGTCCTGGCTCAGCACAAATGCTGTGGACATACTTAAAGGGGTGAGCTGCTCAGTGTTTGCTTAAGAGCCCTGGAGTCATACAGACATGAATTGACTTGAATAGAGCTGTAATTGCTTATCTGTCCTGATTGGTGGAAGGCATATGGTGTGAATTAAACTGTCAGTTCATGCAACAATGAACATCAGTAAACAGTAAATACCTCCCATCTGATCTCTCTCAGTTCCTCATGCTCTTCCCCTCTCTTACATAACTATATTTAGCCTCGATCCACAATCCACTGCTATCACATGACTGTAGCTAAAAATAAAAACCCTTCACATCAAATGTACACATGCATAGTGTTTGCTCTCACTGTGAGGAATAGTGGAGGAGATACACTGCTGGTAATAATCCTGAAGATGATTTTTTTCCCCCTTAGAGCAATGTGCATTTATTGAAGGACCAATAAATTCCCAGTTTAATCTGGAAATTCCACAACAGAATGTCACGATATTTGCCTGAGATGAAAAATCCTTAAACCTGGGTCATCCAACATGACCATGACCTACAGCAGTCAAAGAATAGATCGATAGAGTGCCTCAAAAGCATTCTATTTTTGGAATAGCAGACCTCAGTCCTGTTGCACAGCTATGGTGTAGACAGACCAGACATGAACAACTGTAAGAAACAATGGACAATATAACATACCGTTTTTTCATTTATTTATCAGCATCGGCCAATATTGGATATTTAATTATATGTTTAATTAATCTACATTTTTACATACAGATTATATTTGCTGTTATATAACACTCTCCTAAAGTTATTCTTTAAAAACACTAATTATGTGGTAACAATTTTTTCATGTATATTATAATGTTGTGATGCCTAATTTCAATTCTAACATTTAAAAATTGATAATAATTTTTAATAACAAAGATTGATTTTTACTAGTTTATTTATTTAGTTTAAAATTCTAATATTGGCTATAACATGAACAGAGCTATTGGCTTACCTGACAGAATTTTCAAGTTGGTACATCCCTTGTTTTTTAAAGGGGTCATGATGCGATTTCAATTTTTCCTTTCTCTTTGGAGTGTTACAAGCTCTTAGTGCATAAAGAAGATCTGTAAAGTTGCAAAGACTAAAGTCTCAAATCCAAATAGATATTCTTTATAAAAGTTAAGAGTCAGCCACACCTACCTTAAACGGCTCGTTCTAACACGCCCCCACATGTCTACATCACTATGTGGGAAGATTTACATAACGCCGCCCAAATGTTCACGCAAAGAAAGAGGGCGTAACTTTTATTCCGGCTGTAGTATTGTTGCTGCCGCCATGTTGTGAATGCGCTGTGTGATTGATTGTGAAAGCGAAACTACTTTGTTTGGCCTTTCAAAAGAGGATGATATCTGCTTCGTCATGCCTAGAGCTGATCCGTGCTGGTTGCTGAGGAAATACTACAACTTTACAACTGTAGATGTACAACTTTGCGCTGTGGATCGCTGGATCGGCTTTCACCGTGGACAAAGCGGAGTCCAGCCCGGGGTTGTCACATGTCCTTCCGGACGCTCCTTTGTCGAATACGCCGCCTCTGCTCACTCAGCCCGCTGGCCATTCCTCACTTTATCCCCCGGCCTCTGCTCACTAGGCCGCCGTGTGTGACGCTGTGTTTCATTGTGAAAGCGAAACTACTTTGTTTGGCCTTCCAAAAATGGACACGACTAGAAATCAGTGGTTAAGTTGTATTTACAACACTGTTCCAGAACACTTCAACCCAAATATTCAGATGTGTGCAGCACATTTTATGAAGGACTGTTTCCTGATCCTGGTAGAGTAGACTACAGTGCCGGCTGTTCTGACTCAAAGACTGTAAGTACATCTTTTATATTTAAAGAGTTTTTATATTTTATATATTTAAAGCGAGTTTTTTGGGTGGTGTAGAGTAGTGCTTGTTGTTTGTCATTTCTCCGATCACAAATGCAGACATGGTTTTATGTTTACGCGGCACGATGCAACGCAACGCGTAAAAAGACAGTATAAGTCATTATAATCCATAATTATGTCCCCACTGGATGCAACGAATGCCTCGTTTATAATGGGTTTTCATGCTTTTGAATCATCGCTCCGGCCTGACAGGGCATCATCACAATGTGGTAAGGGGCGTAACATTTCCGTCACACGCTTGAGGTATTCGGCCAATCACAACGCACTGGATAGCTGGCCAATCACAGCACACCTCACCTTTTCAGACCGATGAGCTGTGTAAAAAATCGACGCGTTTCAGAAAGGCGGGGCATAGAGGAGAAACAATAATGTACAGTATGTGTAAAATGTGTTTTTTGAACCTTAAACCGCATAAACACATTTCATTACACCAAATACACAAAATAATGTTCTTTTTAGCAGCATCATATGACCCCTTTTAAGTAATTTTTTCTGTAAAACTGGATGATCTCTCTGAACAACAACGAGTTTGTCAGTGTTGTTCAGAGTCGATGAGCTATGGTAGCCAGCTGTGCTTCCTAATGGGTGTCAGATTTACCCAGAGAGAGTGTGTATTTGTGTGTACACGAGCATGTTTGTTTTAGACGGTTATAGAAGGAGGGCAGGATTTGATCTGATTTGGTTACATTTGATACCACACATTGATACTCTAGACACAACCTCCCACAAGCGATTGAGTGATATGTCACACATTCTCAAAGGAATTGAGTCTGATTACAGATGTGACATACACATGAGGTTTAATCTCACTGTGGAGATTTGATAGGATTCACAACATTCAATATATTTGGGCTCTATCATATTTTTGGTTCGTGTATTCCTTTTTAGTAATGTATATCTGTGTGTAGTAATGTGTGTATTAGTTTTGTGCATTTCAAATTAGAAGAATGTTTGATAGACGTATGCATGACATCATGTTTTGGTTTTATTTTTCTCAGTTTCTGACAAAGAATCCATCCCGTCGTCTGGGTTGTGTTGCTGCCGAGGGTGGAGAGGCCGCTGTAACCAGTCACCCATTTTTTACTAGCATTGACTGGAACAAACTTAACCAGCGAGAGCTTGAACCACCTTTCAAGCCCAGAATTGTGAGTTTTAGATGTAAACATTGAACTAAATATTAATCATCAAATTCATTAGAAATGTAAATGCAGATTTATATATATATATATATATATATATATAATTTAAATTTTTTTTAATCCAGAAAACTGCAGAAGATGTGAATAACTTTGATCCAGACTTCACCCAAGAAGATCCTACTCTTACGCCCATCGATGAGGCCATCATCCCATCCATCAGTCAGGACGAGTTCCGTGACTTCTCCTTTACTTCCCCTGAACTGCTGAAAGTGGTTTCAGATTTGCAAAGCAGAGCCGAAGAAATGTGTGATTTCATGAAGGAACAGAACTCAGGAGAATTCTGTGATTTGATAGAACCAAATAAATTGTGACAATAGAAACTTTCAGGAGCAGTCTAAAGAAACATTTGAATACCATTGTATTGAAACTGGTTAAAGACTGTGCATTTCAGTGGCCTAGCTTTTTGGTCTTTGCCTAAGCTATAAGATTATTTTGGCCTACGCTTATGCTTTTGAACAACAGTGTAATTGTCTTTGTGTCAGACACATCGTGAGTGATTTGCAAAGATCTCCATGAGACACTCCATCCTGGAAGACAGCAGTTTACACAAATTTGATCAACAGGTGAACTTGTCTGTTCAGTTGCTACTGTAGCTGTTTTAACTGTTTATATCCAGATGCTTAGGAAACTTGATTTGATCCCTCTGCACTTGCTCTGAAAATGCATTTTAAATGGAAACTCTAGTTTTGTAAGATATTTTCATACATTTATTTGAACATCTGTACCGTTTGTTGTTTTGTTTATTACATTTCAGGTCAGAATTTCACCCATGATTAAACTGGCATCTTTAGATGCGTTTTATTGTTGAGAGAGGCTGCAGTATTGAGTTCTCTGCATTTAGACTTTTTCTCTCTGTGACTTCATCAAAAGACATCTCCCCTCTGTTGTTCTGAAGGGTTAAAGGTTAACACAGTCCGGTGAGATGTTGACCAGTTTCAATTCTTTATATTGAGGGCAGTGACTCTTGCTCCTCATCCTCATCATTCTTTAATGTTGTTTATTTGGATCTTCTCAGTCCGAGCAGAGTGAAATATCTGTTGGTATATGCTTTCGTGCCTGTACATATTTGGCAATGATTTCACATTATTACATTTTGTGTCTGTAGGAGTGTGCAAAAAAGTTTGTAATTTCAGTCAAACACAATTTATAGTATTCTTTGCTGGTTTGAGAGACCAGCTAAGACCAAGTTTTTGACACGTTTTTTCCACATTCTTATGTCAGTTTGTTACATTTTGCCAAATTGGTGTCTAAAATGTTTATGTTTCTGTAAAAATCATAGTAAAATTTTCTCATTCTGTCAATGCTAGATGCAACACAACAAGTCCCTGACAGTAAACTGATGTCTCATTCTATTTGATGTACTCCACACGCACTTGTGCTACTTATTGCACGAAGGTTGGGTACAGTGGTGACACAATGTCACGCAAGATCAAGAACTCATCTCAGGCAGGTTTTTTTCATGAGGAAAATAGAAGATGATGCAACCTCTTTTGTTTAATCAAATAAGAAACACTAAAGTGTCAATGGGGACCCTCATCAACTTTAAAAAAAATAATCAAGGTTGACTGCTGATGGGTTTCTTGCAGGGTAGAGTCAAGCTTTGAAGAAAACATTAGCCTGATGAGAATCCTGTAATGAGTATCTGTTTTTTAGATAATTTGTCTTTGCCCTGCCTCAGTAAAAAAAAAAAACCCTACAAGCCGGGGCTGGTACTTTTTGCCATCATGCTTACATTTGACGAATGGAGGCAAACAAGATTAGCAACAGATCTTTGGTACTGAGTGAGAAAGACATTGGAGATGTCATGGGGAATCCCATTAAGCAACTTGCCCCTACAAGTCTGGCCCTGCCCCAATTACACGAGTGGAAGCTTTCCTGGAGAATCAACGTCAGCAGCCCACTTTCCTGTGGGAGACTACAACCCTGAAGACCAACAAACAGAGCACTATCTTATGAGCTTGGAGCCATTTACAGTCTTTGGCAATGCGGGGGTAGGCAGAAATCCTTGTATGGTCAAGGACACTCTCTTGTGGGGCTTGGATGACTCCTCTTATAACGGTCTATACACAGAGGAGTTTCCTGATCCTTCAATACCAGTTACCACAATTTCTCTCTGCATCCTGCTTAATATCATTCTGTTATTCATCTTTTGATATCTTTCCATCTTTTGCCATATACATCTCTTGTACTGTAGTTCTTTGTAAACACCTATTCATTGTGGATGCTGGTGATGGTTTTCTTCCCAGAAAAGGTACAGGTCTGAGATGGCTGATCTCTTCATATCAGACTATTCATGCTGTGAGATTATTTTGTTCCCTGCATTACTTGCTTTCCCCCCTCAGTGCAATATGCAATGCAATTTGTGTTATATGTCTCAAGTTTTGAACGGTTCTTGCTTGATTCTGCATGCTGACAGCCCTATTTCATATATATTTATTTATATATTTTCAAATGACAAATATGGCACATTTTAGGGTTTCTTTTTTAGGTTGTATTGCTTAATAATGAAGCCAGACTTTAAAAAAAAAAAAAAAATATATATATATATATACATATCATTTTAAATGTATATATAAATATATATTTATATGTATATATACTATTGTTCAAAAGTTTGGGGTCAGTAAATTTTTTTTCAAAGAAATTAATACTTTTATTTCTATTAAGCAGCATCTATTGAGCACCAAATCAGCATATTAGAAGGATCAAATGCCATAACATAAATAACTTTTAACTAGTGTGTCTGTAACATTCATTTAGATTTTTAAGATTTTAGTTATTCCTGCAGAAAGAAACAGGATTCCTTCTTAAGAAACAGGCTATAAACGTGCATGCAATATCTTGGTTTAGAATGCATGTCAATATAGACCAAGAGCAAGCTGGCATACTATATGTCCCAGATTTATTTGTCAGTTTGTGTATTGGCGACAGACTGCTGTTCTCCCTGCTTTCGTCTAAACTGTTATAAAATTAGCCCTCTGTAATGCGTCTCTTAAAGGCCTTGGTGACAGAACAGTTTCCAGCCATGCAGGTCCAGTGGGCCATAATTATATTTTATTGATTTCTCTTCTGCCCGTACGGATACCCTTTATTGGATGCAGAAAATCCATTTCAGACTTAGCACCACTTCAGCTTCAAAACCTCTTGGGCTGATTGTGTTTATTCTATTGATTTCTGTCTTGATAAATGAAGGGTTGCAACGATTAGATCAGGATTCCCCTGGGTAAAAAAAAGACATCAAGACATCTTCAAATGTATCATATATACACTTAAGTGTGCTACAAGTGTGTGCAAACAGTGCTTCACCTTTAGGCCAGACCTTTTATGTGTCTCTTTATTGTTTAATGAGGCTTGACAGAGCAATAATACATGCATGGGTGTGTGTGTGTGTGTGAATTTTTATAGCTTGATGTTCATTGTACTACATCAACGAATTGCAGCGCAAAAGATGATCTGATCCCTCTCTTCAAAGTCCCATTGTGTGCATTCAGCCTCTGCTGAGGGATGGAGAGATCATCTCTGAACAGGAGGATAAAGGAGATTACTGCAGATTAGAGTTGGCACGTGTACATCTGCTTCCCTCATTCATATACAGCAACATCACAGTTCTTTACCGCAATCCAGCAGCTGCAATGCTAATAAATTGAAAATGCAATTTTGCAGAGACCCTTTCATCCAAACACAATATATTATAGACCTGGCAGGAACAGTCCCTGAGCTGCAAACTACACAGGAGCAAATGTTTCCCTCAAGGACACAGTGGAGATGGAGCATGGCCTTGAACTTGAAGTTCAATTTATAGGATCTGTCATTTTGATTTTCAAAACATTACAGTGAGAAAAGTCAACAGAATCGTATGGCAATTCAGAACTATTTTACATCTTGGTGAATTAGTGGTTAATTCGGATGACGGTTTAGTGGTAGACCTTATTCATAAAAATTCATATGAATCACATTGTAAGAATTCTTTCAAACTGTCACCATAAAATATGTTTTGAGATCAGGTTGGAAAGGCTTTAATACATAATTTATTCTGAAAAGACTGTGTTTACAAAAGGACAGTGTTTTTTAAGAATACAGATGTTTAGTCATCACGTGTACTCTTAATGATTGTTACAGAGGAAAGCAAGTGTTGTGGCCGGCTTCAGGGAAATTTTCTCAGGTTTTTCCATTGTGTTGTGTGGAAAAGGACGAGACACAGGGTTTATGTTAGTGTGCACGTCTCGTCTTGGTCACAAGGCTGGAATTTGGGAAAAAGAACATCTTTCCAGAATTTTCTGGGCTGGAAAATGTTTGTTGACATGTCTCTTTCAATATGGGAAAATATGGGAGACCTTTTATAGTTATTGCCATTAATATATTATATGTCATTAATAAAATTAGAATAATCAGTTACAACACTGAAAACTGTTATATTACAAAAAGAATTACCATGGTAAGCCTAGTGTCTACCAAATAGTTCTATAATTTGCCTACTTCAGTAGTACTATGTACTATAAAGTACTATGGTGCCAACTTGTTATTAGCCACTTCTGCCATCAAAAGAATTGAGTAAATTGGTAAATAATGTGAAAGTGACTCTTTGAATCAGATCCATCAGAGTCAGTTGATTAACGAGTTTGTTTGCCCATATAATCTTAAGGAAATTGTGTGTAAACTTATTTGGCTTGCTGACCACTGATGAGGGGCTTGATGAAGCAGCTTCAACTCGAGCTCTGATATACCCCCAAGGGACTTGATATAGGCTGATTACAAAGGGCAAGGTACCTAAGATGAAGGTGGAGATTGGGGGGGGTGGAGGGATGCTGGAACAGCTGAGACTGGAGAGAGGTAAGCAGCTGCTTATATACTCTGGCTGTTGATTGAAAGATTAGATGGGCTCACTCAGGGGCGATTCTATGATTTTCATTTTAGGGGGGCTCAGCCCCCAGTGAGGGTATAATAATAATAATAATAGCTTAATAATAATTAAAAAAAATATATAAATAAGATAAAAATGTTTGATTAATAGGGGTTGCATACTAAACTTATTGCAGTATTCCACTGTATTGCATAGATGTATAACATAAGCCAAATTCAAGTCTTCCTGATCTCACACACACAACCTGTTTACTGTACAAACACAACATTTTACTGTTTGCATTTCTAGTACAACCCTCTTTCCTTAGCTTAAGTATGCAAACCTCTTTGCCACATGCGCTGGAATATGTATTATATTATATTGAAAGTTACATTTTCAAATGAAAATTGCAACATGATCGTTTTATAAAGTATATGCGTTCATATGTGCTTCATTTTCGCTGGAGGAAACAGCTGTGGTGTGATGAGGGGTGAACGCAGTGAAAACTTGGGCTACAGTAGATGGGGAACCGATTGCTACCCCATGATATTTTGTAAACTGGATTTATGACAAAGAACTGAACAGATGCAGATATTTTAACAATCTATCGATAAACACACATCTTGTCCTCTGTTTCTTGCTCTGCGCCGACACGGTCTGTGGATTGAAGAACGCGCTGAAAGACGGGGAGGAGCAGAAGTCTGCTGCCGTTTTCATATGAAATTTATAGCTTTTTTTTATAGAAAGCTATAAATGTATAGAAATTTAAAGCTATAACCCCCCTAAAAATGGTCTAGCGACGCCCATGGGCTCGCTCCTCCCTAACTTAAGTTAAAGGGGTCATATGATGCTGCTAAAGAGAACATTATTTTGTGTATTTGGTGTAATGAAATGTGTTTATGCGGTTTAAAGTAAAAAAAACACATTATTTTCCACATACTGTACATTATTGTTTCTCCTCTATGCCCCGCCTTTCTGAAACACATCGATTTTTACAAAGCTCATCGGTCTGAAAAAGCGAGGTGTGCTGTGATTGGCCAGCTATCCAGTGCGTTGTGATTGGCCGAATACCTCAAGTGTGTGACGGAAATGTTACGCCCCTACCATACTGTGATGCCGTGTCCCGGCCGGAGTCATGATTCAAAAACATGAAAACCCATTATAAACGAGGCATTCGTTGGGACATAATTATGAATTATAATGACTTAAACTGTCTTTTTACGCGTTGCGTTGCATCGTATCGCGCCGCGTAAACATAAAACTCTGTCTGCATTTGTGATCGGAGAAATTACAAACAACAAG
>NW_015505285.1:1059506-1101583 GCF_001515645.1 Sinocyclocheilus grahami | reverse complement strand
CGAAGCAGATATCATCCTCTTTTGGAAGACCAAACAAAGTAGTTTCGTTTTCACAACAGAGCACACAGCGTCTTTACGACATGGCGGCGGAAACAACAAAACACAGCGAGAATAAAAGTTACGCCTCCTTTCTTTGCGTGAACATTTGGGCGGTGTTATACAAATCTTCCCACATCGTGACGTAGACATGTGGGGTGTGTTAGAACGAGCCGTTTTAGGTTGGCGTGGTTGACTCTTAACTTTTATAAAGAATATCTCTTTGGATTTGAGACTTTAGTCTTTGCAACTTTACAGATCTTCTTTATGCACCAAGAGCTTGTAACACTTCAAAGAGAAAGGAAACATTTAAATCGCATCACATGACCCCTTTAAGGAACTTCATTAAAGTGCTTCTTTGTATAGTGTGTTGGCACTTAATGTAGGCTATCTGTTAAAAATGTGACCTCATGAATGCTCAATATCCAATTATCTTTAACGTAGAAGCAGCGAGAGCAGGACAGCGTCTATGAGAGCGTATGACCGAGGCTCGCTTGCCAAAAATATCCTCACTGGAGCAGCGCCGTGTGTCATTAAAATAACGTCATACGCCGCGCGTTCCCGACCACTCCGTGGCACGTGACTGCGCGCCCACGCGATCCGTCAGGCAGATGCGGAGAAAGCGAGAGAGGAAAGGCGAAGCATCACTTTAACTTCATTGAACTTTATCTCCCGAACACTGGGACTCCTGCCGGGCGTATGTTATATCACAATAAGGACTGACTATCATTTGAACGAACGAGTGTTTTTTTTGTGTTGGAGTCCCGTTTGACCATGGATTCAGTCGCACCTGGGGAAAAAAGGTAGCCTAAACAAGCACCACTTTCTGTGTTTTGGTATGCGCGTGTTTTGGCAGTAATATTGTTTCATTAACTGAATTTTGTCCTTTGCTTGTAGTTTCTGTCAACAGTCTCTCAATAATTTTCGCCTTATAACCTGTTGTCACATTTATATTTCATGCCTCTGTATGAATGAAACCGCGACAAGAGTATTTATTTCACATATTTGCATGCTTTGCTAAGTTTTTTGCTTTAAAACAAAGTGTAGAAACGGATCAGTTATAGAAAAACAATGTTGTTACAGAAAGTCGACTGGCTGCATCATAAGAGTTGTGCGCTGATTCGCGAGGTTCCTTGAACAACAGATTTTTTTCAATGAATCAATTGAACCGGTTCCCAAAACCGGACTGAATGATTCGTTCACGAATCAGACTGAATCGAACTGTTGTCGAGGCATGAAATCTGCCTCACTGCAGTGAGAACGGTATTAATCTGATTCAGTAAGTGAGCTAAGTAGAAGCATGTAGAGCTAACCAATTTACTTAAATAGCCGAAAAGCAGAAATAAATAAAAGCAGGTAACCTGAAATAAGACTTGAGTGTTTTTCAACACACGTATACGAGTCAGTTTTTTTTATTTTTTTTTTTAGAAATCACCCTAAATGTAAATGCTAATTATTTTTAGGTTCTGAGTATCACTGACAAGACTAGAGAACTGAACTCTTTTTCACACAATTCACCTTTTGGTCTAAAAGAGATCTGAGTCTGGATTTGTCTGTCAAGTCTAAGTTTTATTGCACATGCGCAGTGCTGAATGATTTCCGATGAACCCGTTGAACCTCCACATCACATATAGGCTAGTGGGTTTGATTGATCATCTCTTCCTTTAAAAATCACCCAGGAGCCTTGCTGGAAGATACGGCCTAGTGCCATTTAATTAAAAAGCGGAGCTAAGTGCTTAAACCTATTCACGAGGCAGCATTTGAAATAAAGAACAGATTTTTTGCACCCTATTTTTAAATGGGTTAGAGTTTTGGTTCTTGCAATGACAATCAGTGTACTTTACAGTACATTAGGTTGTTTAATTATGTTCACTGTTGATTTACAGGTGACTCCAAATTAATTGTACTGCTAAAAATATATTTATAATTATGTAGTTAACTAGTACAACTCAGTATTTACATTTAAAATGACTGTGTAACGCATGTCAATTGTATGGTGTTGCCCATTTTTAAATGTGCAGACACATGAAGGTTAGATCTTTGGTGTTGCTCTGCTAAGAGTATTTATTTCACATATTTGCATGCTTTGCTAAGTTTTTTGCTTTAAAACAAAGTGTAGAAACGGATCAGTTATAGAAAAACAATGTTGTTACAGAAAGTCGACTGGCTGCATCATAAGAGTTGTGCGCTGATTCGCGAGGTTCCTTGAACAACAGATTTTTTTCAATGAATCAATTGAACCGGTTCCCAAAACCGGACTGAATGATTCGTTCACGAATCAGACTGAATCGAACTGTTGTCGAGGCATGAAATCTGCCTCACTGCAGTGAGAACGGTATTAATCTGATTCAGTAAGTGAGCTAAGTAGAAGCATGTAGAGCTAACCAATTTACTTAAATAGCCGAAAAGCAGAAATAAATAAAAGCAGGTAACCTGAAATAAGACTTGAGTGTTTTTCAACACACGTATACGAGTCAGTTTTTTTTTTATTTTTTAGAAATCACCCTAAATGTAAATGCTAATTATTTTTAGGTTCTGAGTATCACTGACAAGACTAGAGAACTGAACTCTTTTTCACACAATTCACCTTTTGGTCTAAAAGAGATCTGAGTCTGGATTTGTCTGTCAAGTCTAAGTTTTATTGCACATGCGCAGTGCTGAATGATTTCCGATGAACCCGTTGAACCTCCACATCACATATAGGCTAGTGGGTTTGATTGATCATCTCTTCCTTTAAAAATCACCCAGGAGCCTTGCTGGAAGATACGGCCTAGTGCCATTTAATTAAAAAGCGGAGCTAAGTGCTTAAACCTATTCACGAGGCAGCATTTGAAATAAAGAACAGATTTTTTGCACCCTATTTTTAAATGGGTTAGAGTTTTGGTTCTTGCAATGACAATCAGTGTACTTTACAGTACATTAGGTTGTTTAATTATGTTCACTGTTGATTTACAGGTGACTCCAAATTAATTGTACTGCTAAAAATATATTTATAATTATGTAGTTAACTAGTACAACTCAGTATTTACATTTAAAATGACTGTGTAACGCATGTCAATTGTATGGTGTTGCCCATTTTTAAATGTGCAGACACATGAAGGTTAGATCTTTGGTGTTGCTCTGCTCTCCTCTGAAAGCCGACTGTAGTGTTTTGCTCTGGATCAGCTGACACCTCTCCTCTTGGCTCTATGGTAAAGGTCCCCTGTGTGCTATCAGCTTGTGGCCTGTCGCCGCTGTCATTCGCAGGGGTGTAAAACGAAGCTGAGAAAGGTTAGGCTGCTTCTGCACTTATCAAACCAGCCATTCATCCTCTTAGAAACAGAATTCGTAAATAGAAGAGACTTTATTATCAGATAGCTGATGAAGAATGTTGACCTTTGCTTGAATAATGTCCTGCTCGCTGTCTTGTCATTGGCCTCTAATGGAAGAGTTTTTTTTAGTATGGATTTCATTAACAGGTCTCTGGTTATTGGACACTCCTCAAATGTGTTATAATGTCTAATAAAGTATCCACGGGATGCCAAGAAGCTCTAAATGTTGCACGAGCGCTTTAAAGGACAGGATAAAGGCATTAACCTAGATTCTATTCAAAATCCGGCATGATCCTATATCGTGCCCTGTTAAACACACAACTTACTCGTACGCACAGAGAGTGTTTCTGTTCATGGTGTAAAGAAGTTAAGAAGGAGAGTATTAAACATGATACTCTCTTAAAAGTGGTTATAAATACACCAACATTGTTGATACTAATAGTCGATGTTGCAAATGTAGTGGAAATACATTAAACAGAGATGTTTTCCTGCAAGAGTGTGTATGCACTGTCCTTGCTAAAATATTTAGACCATAGTAAGTGTGCCTTATGCGTGTGTGTTATAAATAATGAATCATGTAGTCCCCTGCAGGAAGCAGTTTGTACTGGTCAGAAGGAGAGAAAACAGAGAGCAGGTTGACTGACAGAAAGCTTATTGGATCATTATTATTAAAACATGCTGAGGGGCACAGCTCGTCTCGCAGAGGGGGCCGTGATCATGCTAAAGGCTCTGACTGCCAGCTCTCCACAGCCTGGCTCAGCACATCTGAGATGACTTCTAGAATATTATATCAGAGTTCAGAGCGTAACTGCTATATTAGATACCTTAGGCATCATTTTAGTTTAAAACAGTCTGACTCAAAGTTTACCTGTGTGTTCATATGGTGTGTCAAGTGCCAGTTCAGTAACATCTACATATACCACAACATTCCACATATACCACTAAATACTACATATTTAAAATTTCAATTTAATGCTATTTTTTCAGCTATTCAAGGTTCAGTATTTTAGCTAATGCATTAACTAGTGTTAACAAATTGAACCTTATTGCAAAGTGTTCAACAACTTCCCTTGGGGCTCTTTGTCATCTATTATACTACATGATGCTCCGTTTGATGTTTTAATGTTCTCTCAGCAGGGGTTTGTGGTTAGCTTATTTTTTTTCCATTGTGCTACTGTTGTGTTTTTGTGAGACTGTTATCTTAAAACAGCATCTGTAACTTCCTACAGAACAGATGTATTGTAACTTACAGTAATCTACAGAACTACTCAATATGTCCTATAGTATATGGAGACAAACATTTTGAGCTATATGCAGAACCTTTCAGGGTTTAGGTAAAAGATTATGACAGATGAAGAACACTATAGGGACACATAATTGTAACTGTAATAGGATTTTTCAATTGTATACTGTTTTGTGCTAAACATGTTTTCTACAAGTGCATACACATAATAGGACCTTAATGAATCCACATTTGTTTCATTATATATTCCTAATTAGTGTATTGAATGGGAAATGGTCAGCGGGGTGATTGAAAGCTCTTGTATGTTTGTTGGTGCATGACTAATGTCTTTTTTGTCTTCACTGTTCTGCTGCATCTGATTCTGAAACAGCATTTGCAGATAATGCTCAAACAGGTGGAGTGATTCAGAGAAACAGACAGGAAGAGGGGTGAGACGACTAAGTGGTTTCTTTAGCATTCGCTTTCAGGGCGATAGGCTGGCCAGCATCCAGATGCTCTAACTGCACTGTATCAGTGTACAGACCTCAAAGGGAGTTCAAAAGTGTATGTTTGTGTGTAAGCTTTACATCCTCTAATGTATGACTGTGTCTTGTCATGAGGGGCCTTAGAGAAAGACAGAAAATACACACACACACACACACACACACACACAAACACTGCAAAACGGTGTAACTTTTTTGTCCACTTGCAGACAGACAGCACTAATAGAAATAATTATGTTGTAGAATGTATGCTAACAACTGAAACTAGAAGAAAGTATCTGTAACAAGGGGCCATTAAAATGTCTTTAAAAACTAGAGGTCCAAGGAGTAAGTGGACAAGTTGAATTTTTTAGGAATTGTGAACAATTTACATTTTAAATAAATTAAAATCTTAAATGCATTACGATTAATAATGTATTGTCCATGAAGCTGAGAAATTATTTAAGATTTCATCTTGTTTTAATGTAGTTATACAATATTTGATTGTAATAATATAACAAATTGTAAAATGTTTGATAGATTAAAACAAAAGAAAGTTTTTCCTTTAGATCCTTTATTGGATTTAAAAAATGAAGGCATTTTTATTTCATATTTTCGCCATTATTAGCCAGTCACTTTTGTACCTGAATAAATCAGCATTTTGAACAAACCAGTTGAGTGATTGATTCAAGGACTCACTCATAAAGACACCGGTGTCCTTTGTGAGTAAAGTAGAGTTTTGAGCAAATCAGCTGAACGAATGAGTCAGTGACTTACTCATTTGTTGCCACCTACTGGTGTAATGATGTAACCCGCAGAAAGAATCATTGATAAATCCCCACCACTAATTAGATTGAGATAACTGTAAACATTTTAGAGACAATACATTTATTTAACCTGCCAGGGTTTTTAGAATAAAAATATGCTTTTCAGTTTTCTCATGTGCATCTGTCAATCACAGGCTGCTGTATATGATGCATCCTTTTAAAAATATATAAGCACATGGCAAAATTGTGCCCACTGACACATCTAATCCCAGGACCCAGATGCTCAGACAAAGACATTACCATTACACCAACAAGTATGTGAAATCAGCACCAAACTAAATGTGACCTTCACAATTGGCAAATGCATAAAAACATACAAACTTACAAACTCAAACAAATACAGGCTATGTCTAATTTTTACCAATTTGACACTGTAAATTGTGGCTTCTCATGATTCAAATCTTGAGAAAGAGACAGAGTGGAAATATAAATCAAGCAGAATTAATTAAACAGTGTTGACATCTTTGACTAGTCTTGTCCACGGATGTTTTATGTGCTCTTGATTTTCCGTATTTGCCCTGAGGACAGCTCACAGCAAACATTACGATGTCAGGAACTGTACAGAAGGATCTTTGTGTGTTTTACCTGCCGTGTCTCCATTGAGTCTCTGTTAATAAGACAACTGTCTTTAGCCTGCCTGACCCTAAATAACACAAAATTACACTGCACCCCACAATGCAGATCCATACATTATAATACATTATTGTTTGTTTATTATTTATTTCAAAACAGAAGCCCTAGAGTCTAACATCGCTCACACAAAACAACATTTTATCAGCATCCTCAATAATTTTGCTTGCTCGACTGCACCTTTGCTTAATGTTTTCAGCTGGTTTATACACTGTGAAACTTGTGTGTCCGTTTTAAAGCTCTATGATGTATGTTTTTGACTGTTTCAGAGCACACAGGTGTGTATTGCTGAAGGCATTAACAGCACAGACCCTTATTATGGATTATATATGTGTATGTGTTCATTATAGAGTGAGTTCAGAGCGAAGGAAGGAGAAATCCAGAGATGCGGCACGTTGTCGGAGAGGAAAAGAGTCAGAGGTGCTTTATGAACTGGCCAGAGAACTGCCCCTCCCCCACAGTGTCACCTCTAACCTGGATAAAGCATCAGTCATGAGACTCGCACTCAATTACCTGCGCCTGCGTAAACTACTGAACACAGAGACAGGTGAGAGAGACAGATGTTCAGTGAGATTCATTTAGTATGTTTGCTGTGTTTGTTACTGACAGAATGTGTTTTTTTAAATTATCTCTCTTTAGATGTACTGAATGTGGAGTCTGAATTAGATTCTCAGTGGAACAGTTCATATCTGAAAGCTCTGGACGGGTTTCTCATGGTTCTTTCTGCTGATGGCGACATCGTCTACCTGTCAGAGAATGTCAGCAAGTGTCTGGGCCTTCCTCAGGTGATTTCCAACTCACATCGAAAGTCTTTTTTTTCTTTTAAACAATAATTAGATTGCATCAACAACATTTTGAAAATCTGAAATTTGGTTACAGTTTGGCCCAATTCAGTTTGACATGTATTTAATTTAGAAATCATTCTAATAGGAATGAAATGGTGCTCAAAAAACATTTCTTATTATTATCAATATTGAAAACAATTGTGCTGTTTAATATATTTATACATTTGTTCATGATTCACTGATGAATAGAAACTACAAAAGATAATTTGTTTGAAATCTTTTATAACACTATATATATCTTTACTGTCACGTTTGATCAATTTAATATGACCTTGCTTAATAAAAGCATGAATTTTTCTTTAAAAAAATCTTACTGACTCAAAACCTTTGAACAGTAGAACAAGCAAAAACAACAACAACAAAACTATATGCCAGGTTTTACAATTGCATGCTTAATAATAATATTTTGGGTAAGAATTTGGGTATTACTGTAGTAATTGTAAAACATTTTATAATCCACATTATGAATCTGTATCCAGGTCTTAGAAATTAAAATAAGAACCTGATTTATGTGTTTTAAACCATTTATTTCCCTTGTAGATTGACCTTACTGGACACAGTGTGTTTGAGTTTACTCATCCATGTGACCATGAGGAGCTCAGAGAAATGCTGGCACACAGGACTGGTAACATTCTCTCTTTTTCTCTCTCTGTCTCAGTCACAATCATGATCACTCATGCTCATCTCTCTCCCTGTTCCCACATTTAGGTCTGTCTAAGAAAGCGAAGGAGCAGCACACAAACAGACGTTTTCTATTGAGGATGAAATGTACACTGACCAGTAGAGGGCGCACTGTCAATGTCAAATCTGCCTCCTGGAAGGTACCACCCCTTACTTGTGTTTCACTTTTGACCATGTGACTGCATATCACTCTGAAAGCATCTATGCAGTGAAACTGGATATATATTTATCCCTATTAGCCTCTCTTTCTGACAGGTGCTGCGCTGTTCGGGCCATATCCACACAACAGATGGCATCAAGAAGGCTGTGTGTGAGGAAAAAAATGTGTGTTCAACATACCTGGTGCTCACCTGTGAGTCTATTCCCCACCCGGCGAACATTGAGGCTCCTCTGGATTCTAGAACATTTCTCAGCCGCCACACTTTAGATATGCGCTTCACCTACTGCGATGAGAGGTAAATTCCCAGCACATCTGAGTGCTGTACAATACCCAGCAGGCACCGGACGTCAACTTCAGGTTGACGTTGGACATGACGTCAGACAGACGTTGCATTTTGGTTGAAAATGAAAATCGGGTAATTTGACGTTGACTTAACATTGGATTTTGGTTACACAACCTATAAACAACAAAATATCAACGTTGAATTGTTGAAAAGTATCAATGTTGAATTTACATTGAATTTTGAAGTAATGGCTGCTGAATATTTAACTTTGCCATCACAGGAATGAGTCACATTTTAAAATACATTACTAATTGATAACTAAAAACAGTTATCTTATTCACAAAATTACTGTTTTTATTCTATTGTGCTGTGAATTGTTTATTTCATAAGAGACTTTAAAAACATTAAAAATCTTACCGACCCCAAACTATTGAAAGGTAGTGTATATATTTTTATATTATATTATATTATATTATATTATATTATATTATATTATATTCTTACATTATATTTATTTTTAAAGCTTTCCTTGTCACTGTATTAAACCCAAAGCTATTGCTAAATATTATTTTTAAATGCTAAAATATAATTTTTTTTACATTCTATTAAGTTTACAGCATGTCGTTTTTTAGTATTATTAGACATATAGACCTTTAAAAAAAACTGTCTGTAGAATAAAATAATTATAAATAATGTCATTATTTGTAACTAAAAAGAATAAAAATAACAAAACCAAAATTATGTTAAAAATCACACACTTTCAGTTTGTACTATATATTCAGTAAAGAACTTGCTTCAAAACCTTCAGAATCTTGTGAAGTAGGTCGTCTGGTATTTTTGCCTTCCATTTCAGGACTAATGGATATTTGGACTTACTATTTAGTAAGGAAGTTTGCATGTTCAGATGCGAGAAAGTCAGTGGACTGAAGATCCAGACTTATGGCCTGGATTTCTTCGCCATCTAGTGGTAACTTGTGAAAGCTGCAGTGTCACAGAGCGCCATGCAACTTGTTTGTGTTTGCAGGATCACAGAGCTCTTGGGTTTTGAGCCAGTGGATCTGTTGCAGCATTCTGTGTATGAATACTATCACGCGCTGGATTCTGACCACATGACCAAAACACACCACAACCGTAAGAACATATACTGTAAATGCAGTTCACTTACATATGTCTAAATGAAGATACATCGTAATGCTTTATATATGTCTCTCTTTGCAGTGTTTGTGAAGGGACAAGTGTGTACTGGACAGTACCGGCTTCTGGCTAAAGCAGGAGGGTTTGCTTGGGCAGAGACTCAAGCCACTGTGATCTATAACAGTAAAAACTCCCAGCCACAGTGTGTGGTCTGCGTTAACTACATCCTCAGGTGGGACTTTACAAGGATGTCTAAGTGTGCATTGAAACACGTGTGTCGACCTGAATACCAATATGTGTTTGTGTAAGTGGCATTATTTTCATAATTTCTTACTCTGCAGTGGCATTGAACAGCCAAAACAAATCCTGTCCCTTCAGCAAACCAACAGCACAAAAATAAAACAGGAACAGGAAGAACACCATGAGGAGTCACTCGGAACTGAAGTGACTATGGCAGAGTTGAAAGAGGAGGCAAAGGCAAAGAATGAGAAGAGAGAGGAGCTACATGACAGCCTGGAGGGGGAGCCAGAGGCACTGACTGTAGCAGACCCTGTCCTCACTCTGGATATCACCAGCACAGGTTTGAATGCCACAATCTAAATCAGGTTTATTCGTTGTTCTGAGACAGGGAAGTTTCAGGGTCATTCACACTATTTCAGCCTGCAGTAAATTCTGTCTTTTCATATTTTAGCTTTACAAAAATGATTGATATTGCAAACTGGTATTTGTTATCATAATATTTTAATTTATTATTGTGATTATGAACTCATTGGTTTGTAGCGCAAGTAGTTTTACAGTTTAGTGCACTTTGTTATTTTTCTAATTATTTACCTAATTAAAAGGAAGTCTTTCACATTCGTAGAAAATTGCTTCCTTCAGTGTTGCAAAATAAATGGATACAGTATGCAGAAATATTTGTATTGTATAAAAATTGTTTTCATATTTCGACCATTTAGAAAAAAGTATGGAGGAGTTTAACATCCTTGCTCTATGTTATTTCCTTGCAGAGTCTGCACTCTCTGTGTTGACAGAAATTCCTCTCTACAATGATGTTATGTTGCCCTCTTCAAGTGTCCTGCTACCTCTCTCACCCCTCTCTCCTCCCTGCTCCTCCCTAAATGATGATGATGCTTCCACAGCCCATCTACAACCTGACGACTTCCAATTCCCACAATCTTCGCCTCCTGATTCTTCCAGATCCCAGGTGGAGTCTAGTCACAATTTTACAGTGCATTTCCTTATACTTTACAAATGTTTTGATATACTTTCTCTACTTTGGATTGGTTGTTTGTTTATGTTCAGGTCGATCTCCCTGTGGATTCAGAATTAAGTGACCAGCTAATAACGGGTCACGTGGAGAGATTATTTTCCATGGATATAGAGTCCAAGACACCCTTTAATACACAGGTAGATGACTGTTCAAACTTGAAGTTCAAACCTACTGCTTCCGAATCCACACAGATGTCAATATAAGTCCAAGATGACCATGTCAACCAACATAACATAAAACATGTACTGCACCCTTATGTGCTCATTTAATGCTGTTGCTTATGATGATTTTTTAGGGAGTGGGTTTGGATCTAGAGATGTTAGCTCCATACATTCCCATGGATGATGATTTCCAGCTGCGGACTGTTTCTCCAGCCGAGTCGATGTGTTCCAGCCCGGGTTCAGTGCTTGAACTGACCCCCTCCAGCAGCACACAAACTGCCCCTGCTCTCCCAGCAGCCCCTCTAGACTTAGTGTCACTAGACACTAGAACCACAAAGCAGGACAACAGCAGGTGAGACTTCACCTACAGAGAGACACGCTTTGTTGATCAGATTTGTGCTGCAAACAAACAGATGAACAAACAAATAGTTATTCAAGAACAATCTGTTTTCTGTTGCCTCTCTCTTTCTCTCTCATGTTCTGTTTTGTTCTGTAACTCTCTAGGGAAATTATTCAAGACAGTGATATTTCTTCTAAATGTCAGACCAACCCAAAGCTACTCAAAAGAAAACGAGAGACCATACCTCTGTCTGAAGCAATAAGGCTGGTATGTTTGCGCGTTAGTGTGTATTATTGCATACCTCTCTGGAATACTTGATCCTGAGTGGTCATTCACTTCAATGAACTGTCAGATATCTTTGTTTATAAAACAGAAACACATTCAGAGCTGTTGTAAAATACACTTTAAACATACACATTGTGATCTCATTACATCAGTAATACTGCACCAATATTTGTGTGTGTTGCTTGGGAAGTTAAAGGAATAGTTCACCCAAAAATGAAAATTTGCTGAAAACGTACTCACCCTCAGGCCATCCAAGATCTAGATGAGTTTGTTTCTTCATCAGAACAGATTTTGAGAAATTTTGCATTACACCACTTGCTCACCAGTGTATCCTGTGCAGTGAATGGGTGCCGTCAGAATGAGAGTCCTAACAGCTGATAAAAACATCACAATAATCCACAATTAATCCACATGACTCCAGTCCATCAATTAACATCTTGTGAAGTGAAAAGCTGCATGTTTGTAAGAAACAAATCCATCAAGACTTCAAAATAACTTCAAATCTGAATCAGGAGAGAAATATGCATGACTCAAGCACTGTTTGCAAGCAAAAACAACAGGGCATGGCCTTTTTTTACTGGAGGAAGCATTATTAAATGTAAAAGTGCTTAATGGTGGATTTGCTTCTTACAAACACGCAGATTTTTACTTTACAAGGTGTTGATGAACTGGAGTCGTGTGAATTACTTGTGGATAATTGCGATGCTTTTAACAGCTCTCTTTCTCTCTCTCTCTCTCTATTTTTCATATTTTTCAATGTGCAGTCAGCTGGGCATTATAGCAAAATAATAGCACTTATCAACAACAATTAATGGTGGGACTATTTGTTACTTTAAATGTGTGTAAGGAGAGTTTATGACTGACTGTTGATGGTGTTTTTTCCCAGGGTTCTGTGCTGCAGGTGGTGTCTGATTTTCCAGAGAAAAAGGTCAGAAAATCAGACGCTTCTTCATCAGAAGGGATTCGTCATGCCACGATACTGTTGCTGCCATCTGGTACGTCACCATGGAGACTGTGTGAAACCCTTGTGAATATTGTGAGATCAGTTGATTTTCATGATTGTACAATGACTAATTGCTCTTTCTGTTTTTCCCACAGATGTTGCGAGTAGGTTATTGAGCAGATCGTCAGAGGGTGGAGCCATAATGATGCCCCTCCCCCAGCTTACCCGTTACGACTGTGAGGTAAATGTGCCTGTGACTGGGCGGCAGCACCTGCTACAGGGGGAGGAGCTACTGTGTGCCTTGGACCTAGTTATTTAAAAAAGAAAAAACATACTTATGGTTTCCCATGATTGGGAGAGATCAGTGGCATTATAGATTAACTTCCATTACAAAGAAACAGTGGTGAGCAATCAAAACAGCTGGGATGCTTCTGCTTCTAATGAGTGGATGGTAAATACAAGCTGGACATCAAAATGCAAAAAAACAATAACAACAACTAATAAATCATCAATGAGGGTAAAACAGAATCCGTAGAGCAGTTATGAGCTGTGCTCTTCCAGGTTAGAAATACGCACAGAGAAGAGAATGTATATAAATATATATTCTATATAAGATTGTATTGTGTGACAACTGCAAATATTATTCTTGCACAAATGACATGAGTTTACCTGCAGCTTTCAGAAAATGTTATTTTATTAGCACTGCTGTTTTTATAATTACTTTCAAGGTATGTCTAAATGTTTTCTTTGTTCAGGTCTCTATGTGTCCCACATGAAAACATGGATGTAAATGTTGTGAAATGTCTAAAGTGGCTGTTATTTTAATCCGTTTGATAGAGTATACAGCATTTGAGAGTAGTCAGCATTGGTAGAGTGATCCACACTACTACCTAAAACTACCTTAATGTTGAAATTATTACTCACTGTTGTTATTATTATTGCTAGAGATTTCGACTTAGTTAAATCTCTGAATATATCTAGGGCATTAACAAGTTAAATGTTCTCTTGTGTTCCCTATGAGATTCCTGTCTTACGTTAAAAGTGGCATATAGGAGGCATAAGATATGGTACAATGCCTAGTGTGTGAGCTTTGTCGCTGTGTGTTTCTCATGTTCTTCTTCGTCGTGTCACATTGTCTTCAGGACAATTGTAATGTCTGTGACAAATAAAAAAAATTTTCAACAACATTCAGCTTTAAATATCAATGTATGGTTTTAATTGAAAGGCTTCAAAAAAAGTGCTTATACTCAATAAGACAATAAATAAATAAATAAATAAAAGTAAATACAGTAAAAATTTAACAATGAACTGTTTTCTATTTACCCCACATCCACATGATCCATCTGAAATCATTCTAATATGCTGATTTGTTGCTCAAGAAATATTTATTATTATCATCAGCTTTGAAAACAGTAAATACAGTAAAAATTTAACAATGAACTGTTGAACCCCACATCCACACGATCCATCTGAAATCATTCTAATAGGCTGATTTGTTGCTCAAGAAATATTTCTTATTATCATCAGCTTTGAAAACAGTTGTGCTGCTTGATATTTTTGTAGAATTCTTTAAATGTTCAAAAGAACTGCATTTATTATGAATAAAAATCTTATGTTTTATACATTATAGTTCACTACAATGGGTATACAACAATATACAAAAAGGTTTGAATTATATTTAGCCTAATTGTAAGGTGCAATGAAGCCATATAGAAGGGGAGAAAAATATAAAATTATGTAAAGAGTTTAACATTTAAGCAAATAAAGCACAATTACATCCATATAAGGTCAAATGGCAATTAGAAGAGCACATTAAGAAAAAATAATTAAGAATATTTAACACCAAAGCACAAAGGGATAGTTCACCCAAAAATGGAAATTCTGTCATTAATTACTCACCCTCATGTTGTTCCAAACCCGTAAGACCTTTGTTCATCTTTGGAACACAAATTAAGAAATCCGAGAGCTTTCTGACCCTCCACAGACAGCAAGGGTCCTAGCACATTCAAGGTCAGAAAGCTCTTGGATTTCAACAAAAATATCTTAATTCGTGTTCCGAAGATGAACGAAGGTCTTACAGGTTTGGAACAACATGAGGGTGGGTAATTAATGAGAGAATTTAAATTTTTGGGTGAACTATCCCTTTAAGCCTTTACATTTTTACTACAGTATATACATGGAACAGTTCCTACACATGTAAACTCTTAAATACCTTAGTCTAGAAACAAATCACAATTTAAACAAATATAATTTCACCTATTATTGTTTTAGGCCTTTTTCCATTCTCTACACCAGTGTTTCCCAATCGGGGTGCCATCTGTCGAGAGCAGGGGTGCCGTGTAAAAAAATAATTTTTTAATATTTTTAAATTGCTAAAATGTTCAAAAAAGCATCTATTATACAATATCCATTTCTGATGTCGCCAATAATTAGAGATGCACCGAAAACGTGTACCTGAATAACTAAAAAGCAATTTATTTAATTCGAAGGCCTGTCGTTATTTTTTATTTGTGCTATCATTATTAATTTCTTTATTTGTTCTTATTTTATTACTGACTGCTTACTTGTCATTTTTTATTCAATTCAAAGTTTGAAATCAAGCTATCTCGTGCTACTGTACCAAAATTACCCCACTGTAAAATTAAAAAAACACTGAGTGAGCAATAATATGTGAGATAGCTAGTTATAATGGTAATTAAATAATGTTTACATATGTATAAAAGCCTACATTAAAATCTGTCATATAAATTGGTCTCTTCATTAGAAATTAGCCTACTGATTGCCACCATTGATGGACAAAATGTTTTAATAATATTAAAAATATCTGTATATCTTATATCTTATATTCTGCAGTTCTTCCCTGTTGTACCGAATATCTATACTTTTCAAATGATCATATCGAAGTTAGAAATTCAAATATTGTGACAATTTATTTTGTAGGGTGCCACAAGTTTGTTAAAATTTCCAAAGGGTGCCGCGACTAAAAAAAGGTTGGGAAACACTGCTCTACACAATTAAACCTAACCCTTCTGTATATAAACAGCACATTCACAAATGAGTCAAGAGCGTCTGCAACAGTATGTGTGTGTATGTGTGTTCATCAAACATAACTCAGAACAAGAACTGTATTCAATTACTGGTGGCCTTGCCAAAGGACTTACTTCATCGCTCAAGACGCTGCATGGGCTCTTTATTTGCCATGCGAGACACACATACATACAAAACCTCAGAAGCTCCCTTCTACATTTCTGTGGGAAAATACTTACTCATGGAGAATGGCTTTATTCCTTGGTAACATTATACACAGCATTTTGTATCTGTGTCTGTCATCCAGGTTGAGTGAATGGCCCTCATTGAATTAGAGGGGAAAATCCCATGATTCTTGCTTTTGTTGCTATGGAGAGGGCTGTTCTCAGTTGCACTTTAATCAAACACCGACCAGTTTTCTGAAGGCAGGAAAAGGACTGTTTTTCTATTTAACGGTTTGCTCTCATAAACATTTTCAGTAATGCTGATCATTCACAATAATGACCAGCTTTCCTCAGCAGGAGCAGTAGGTTTGTTAGTGTACACTGGATAAAAAAAAGTCCTAAATTGCTAGTAAATTTCTCAAACAATTAAAAGAAGCAAAGTAATACATTGAATTAAACGTTACATGTTTTAGTAGAATAACAAATTATTTTCATGTAAAACATACTCCAATTATCTTGATTTTTACAACATATGACTGATTGTTGTTCAACTGAACTGTATGGTTCTGCATTGGCTGATATTATAAAACAATTATTTACTGTTGGTATCACTTCGCTTATCAGTTTCCGCATGTTATCAATTGTGTTGTTTTTTTTTACAGTGATTTTTGCAGGTCACATTATTACACCAGCAGGTGGCGAAGAGGGACTGCCTTTATGAGTGAGTCACTGAATCATTTACACAAACGATTCTTCCAAAACACAATTCACCCACGAACGGAACAAGCGACGGGCTTTGTTTGTGATTCACTGAATCATTCACTGAATCGATTTGTTCAAATCAAAAACGAACCACCAGTAGCTACTGTGTGTTGCTTGGAGATGCTGCTGAATTTGCTGTAGCTTGGTTTGGAACTATTTTTACTGGCGGAGCAAAAGTAGACAAAGTATGTGGCAATATAATGTGAATTTCTCTATATTAACTTCTTATTTACTGAACTGTTATCACACACTTAAGTTTGTGCTGCCTTCGCCTGTGGTTGAATCAAAGCCGAACAACAGTACGTTACTTAGTTATCTAAAAACTCCTCAGCGCGGATGAATGTGGTTCGAAGCACTGGTGTAGACATGGAGGACATCTTGTCATAGCGGATGGACAAACAAATTAAGGTTTGTGTTTCTTTTACAATTAGTGATTCTCAGGAGGTTTGAATGATCCATGGTCATTTTTAAAAATTATTTTCTCTGTGTATATGAAGTTAACATCCATGAAATCCACCCCAACAGCTCTAAAGCTTTATCGAAGTGTGACATGGTTTGAAAGGTGGATTTTTTTGCACTCTCTCATTAATCAACATTAATCATACAGTGTAACGTAAATTTAAACAGCTTGATGACCCGTGGATAGTTTCAGAGTTTCAGTTTGAGGTATTCAGAATGCAGTTTGGTTAAGAGTAACTGATCCCACATCAGTGCAACTTTACAAAATCTGCCGAGAGACTGGAAAAAAGACCATCAAACACACACAATCTCATAAATGGGTTTCCTGTAGTTGATGACTGCACATGGTATATTGATCAAATGCTAAGCGAAAGCATGTGTAATGAATGGACTGAAGATGTCTATCTCTTCCTCAGCTTTAAAGGGGTCATATGATGCGATTTCAAGTTTTCCTTTCTCTTTGGAGTGTTACAAGCTGATTGTGCATAGATAAGATCCCTGAAGTTGCAAAGACTAAAGTCTCAAAACCAAAGAGATATTCTTTATCAAAGTTAAGACTCTGCCACGCCCCCCTAAAACGGCACATATTTACCTCACTCTGTGGAAATATTTGCATAATGCAGCCCAAATGTGCACGCAAAGAAAGAAGGCATGGTTTCAGTAACCGCAGTTAGTGTTGAAGCAGCCATGTCAGAGAGACGCTGTGGGCCTCATTTATCAATCTAACGTAGAAACGAGCGCAGATCTGTGTGCACAAATCAATTTACGACAGAGTTCACGTGTGATTCATGAAACATTTGTATGCCGCCAAACTCATCGTACGAATGATCGCATGTTGATAAATGTGGTGGCAGAAAACAATCGTAATTTGAATATCACGCCCCTAAAAACACCCAGGTTTAGAAGCCTCGCCCCTAGAGTTTACGACACGGAGAAACGAAACCCGGCCAAAATTAGGAAGTAATCTCGTCAAAGAGAAATTGATCTTACTCCAAAAATACCCATTAACCTTGTAATTGCAAACAATAAGGCTACATTAATATATGTAATTTATATGTATATTAAAATAAAATTATTAAAATGGTAAATATAAACAGCCTATTTAGTTCCCCTCACTCTACAACAAATATTTTACATTTAACGGTATTCAGAACAGAACAAGAAGGAAAAATAATTATAAAAAAAATATTTCAAAATGTTTTTATATTTTTAACTGTAAAATAAAACACAAATTAGGCTATAGTGGCATTCATTATAAACAGCATACAAATGTCAAGCAAAACTGAAACGGCATTGGGCTCACGAGCCTGTCTCATACCACAAGAATCCAAATGTATCCATTTTTGCCATATTTGTAACATTTGTTTGCATAACTATTATTCATTATGCAGCCTAAACATGGCTTTATACTTCACTCATGTTCTAATATCCGTGTAAAATCCTTCACATGTGCAAAAATGTTTATTGTTTGGGCGCTGCACGCTGATTTTACAGAGGACCTTTTCAAATAAACAGTGTTACTTATGTTTGGTTGACTGCATTTTAGTTTGATGATGAATGGCTGAAATGTCAGGCAACGCTAGAACTAATGTTGTTTGTGTGTGCGTGAGGCGCCTGTGCGATCAGATGGATTCAATCAAATAAAGATATAAAGAAAATAAATAAAATGCATTAAGAGTGTCACAAAAACGAGTGTAGCCTATACTTGTTGCACAGTGTTTTTTCCCCCGTTTTGTTAATATTTTAATTATATTATAGCCTATTATATATTTTGTGTGATTCTATTGATTTTATCGCTTTTAGAAACTTATTTTCTGTTTTTCTTCTTTCACAGAAGCGCTACAGGTGCATGATGCGACGATTGAATCCTTGTGGTCTTGTTTATGCTGCTATTCGCGCATATAAAGCTAAAGCCCTGTGCAAAACAACACCAAAAAAGACATTCTAATCTTTCTGATTAACGATCGATTAATGAGCTTCGTTTGACGGTCAGGAAAATAAAAATGAACAAAATGCAGTTAATCTACAATTCTCCACCGTATTTACTATACTGCATGCAAGTTCAGGTAACTCAAAAACTTGCGTACACGAGCTCTGAGATCTGATCGTAGCCACCGCTCACGTCCACATTGATAAATTCCAAGTTTTGCGGTGAAACAACCGTACGCCCAATTTTCTGTCGTACGTTCGTTTCGTAAATGAGGCCCTGTGTGTTTCTAGGCCTCTAGTGGACAGCCAGGAGGCCTGTTTTCACTTAGGTCTGTTAAACACACTTACCCACACATCACTCTTCTTCCACGGGCATATGCACGCACAATCATTCACACTCATGTACTGTATACACACACACACAAAACTATTTGTCCTCAGAGGACCTGTTATAAAACCCTTTTACATGTGAAAGCTTTACTGTTTTCTATGGACACACACCAACAGAAAACCTCATATCTGCCTGGCCACACACAAACACAACGAAGATTTGTAATAAATCAGATCTCTTTCTCTCTCCATAACTACATAATTCATCCCTTTGTATCTAATATATTTCTCCTTGGAGGAAAATTTTATTGCTCAGAGGTTGCTCTTTCATAGCTCAGGAAACATAATTGAATTCTCTCAAAACTATTTTATAAAGTATAAAGTTGTTTGACTCAAACGGTTCTCTTAATACCTTAGGAGAAATAAAATTGTCACAAATGAGACAACTGTTGACATTCAAAATTATGCATTATGCAATATATTGAAATGTCTGACCTCTGGTTCTTACGGTGGCCGAGAAGTGCAAAGCAAATCACAATTCTGAAAACAAAATAACAAATTACAAACGCAGGTGCAAGTCTAAAAAAACAACAACAATTCAGAAAGCACAACAACAATTCAGAAAACATTATAACAAGTCAGAAAACACAACGACAAATCCGAAAACAAATGAACAAGTCAGAAAACACAACGACAAATCAGACAAACCGGAAGCGGTAGGTATAGTTTGAGACAGCGCCATTGGTTTGGGAAAAAAATGTTCGAACCCGGGTCGATCGCGTCAAAAAGACAATGACACGTACTTATCCATCTGCACCACTGGAACTGATGATTTACAGCCACTGTTAACTAAATGTAAATAGACACCCCGTATTTTTTATTCCATAGTAAGGGCAATTCATACAATACATTTAAACTGAGCTACTTTAATACTATCTCCGAACTTTTTTGAAAGTTTTGGTCAAAACAATCCTGATGCGTCATGGTGTTAAGGGTCCATCGGAGGGAATTTAGCAGTCCCTGCTAATCTAATTATTTCTCAGTTGGTAACAGTACATCTCAAAGAGATGGCATAGTCTCCACATACATACAGGAGTTGTCACAAAGAGCCTGGTTAGCAAAACAAACCATTTTGGCCCACTTAGCAGCCATAAATACAGGTGATCTTGGTTAAAATGCAAAACATCAACAAAAACTCTACTGGATCCCATGAGATGTTGACTCTTTGCAACAAACGTCATTATATTAAAAAAATCATTTTAAGGTATGCTTTATGACAGTAATGCAAACAATAAATGCATCTACTAATAAAGCAACTTTTTTAGCAAATTAGTTATCATCGTTTTCTTTTGTTGTTGCACTGATTCATCTGCTTACTAATATGTCTAATACTTTTACAATATGTAACCCTGATTGTTCCATTTAGTGGTACACCACACTGCTGCTTTTGTTTATACATTTACTTTAAACAGTATATACAGTTTTCCTATTCAACCTGTCATGTCAATAATTTAGCTTATTGACCTATAAATTTTAAGGTATGCTTTATGACAGTAATGCAAACAATAAATGCATCTACTAATATAATAAAGCAACTTTTTTAGCAAATTAGTTATCATCGTTTTCTTTTGTTGTTGCACTGATTCATCTGCTTACTAATATGTCTAATACTTTTACAATATGTAACCCTGATTGTTCCATTTAGTGGTACACCACACTGCTGCTTTTGTTTATACATTTACTTTAAACAGTATATACAGTTTTCCTATTCAACCTGTCATGTCAATAATTTAGCTTATTGACCTATACAGTACATTTCACTAATATTAACACAGTGTAAAGATTTACCGTAGAGGCATTTTTCTTATACTTTTGTATGCCAAACAGGTTTGGTGCTGTGTTGGATCACCACTGTTTCGTAAACTTTCTGATCTTCCTGAATATTAAAATGAAATCTACTTTGGTAGAGGCAACTTACATCTCACTCATAGCAGAGGACATCAAAGGTCAAAAAGCAATTCTTATGGTCCAGTCCAGTGAGCTTGGACTCTGTTGAACCACAACATACAGTAAGTATTTTCAACTACTAATCAGTAAAAGGAAACAATAAGTAAACATATTTTCTGTGGTAATTTTGTGACATAGCCTAAGTATTATATTTAAGCCACATATCCCATTGATCATCTTCATTGTTGAGGTTTGATTGGTTAAATTTAGATGCATCCACTTTAAAAAGCTCTTACCTAATCTCTAATCTTATCTTTTGATTCAAAACAGAACAAGAATGTCTCACCTCTAGCTGCCGCTGCTCTCTGCTGTCTTTGTGTTTTGAGGTGATGGACATGTGTCAGGTAGGTGGATAAACACCACGTGGTTGATGATGAGTCAGTGTTTTCTGTGCACAGACACACACAGTCTAGTATCATCCAATCGCACTCTGTCACACTTACACAAGCTTATCGCTTCCCATACACAACACATGCCAGTGCAGAGGACTTGAGCATTATGAAAGAATTAATTTAACATGCTTTAATAGAACTGGTGGAATAGGACAGAAGATTTTGATGACTCAAGTTCTGTGCCACTCAGCAGAACTGTTTTTAGATGCAGCATCTATTGTGATGCAACTCATCTATCTGGCCCGTGGCCAATGTTTAATATAATAGCAAACACCTCATGATAATGGATTATATCAGTATGACCAGTCAGCTAGAAGTGAAAAGTTCACTGCAGTGTGAGAAGCGCTCTTACAGATCTGCCAGTGTAAAATCAACATGATAAAAGGCTGAAAGAATCATGCACACTACACCACTACTGTTGGTTTTATCACTTTTTTTGTGGCATTGTACTTGGTTGTCCCACCCACAGTAAAATCTCATTGGTCTAAAATCCTGCTCCATAGAATTCTATGTATGTTCTGATTGCCTGTTATTGTGCCAGATCGTACAGCGTTTACACTTTTGATTTCAGACAAATTACTTTCAACACACATGTCAATTCATACCTCTTTTATGCTTTGGCAATTGGTGGCTAATTTCTATGAATACAAATGATCTAATTTGTAGATTTTTGATCTGCTTACACCTCACTGACAGTTTTTATGCTTTTCAATTTCAGACCGATTTCTTCCAACACAATCACAATGGCAATTCCATTTTTTTAATTCTTTACTTTAACATAACAAAACAATTGAGCAATGACCACAGATCATATGCAACAAAAACATATAGCTAGGCCTATGTGTAATTTAGGTTCATGTTGACCTGCCAATGTTTTGCAAAAAGGTACATGAAATCCTGGGACCTATATACTTAAAAAGGTGTCAATGTCTGACAAAACATCCATTTTTACTTTTGATCAGTGAAAAAAATGATTCATTGAATTTACTAAATTTTTTAAAGGTAAGTGGTTGCAATCAATTTATTTTAGCTACATTTAAATAAACAAATTTAGTTGACTAACTTTCAAAAAATTTTTTTAAATGTAGCTAAAATAAATAGTTTGCAACCACTTACCTTAAAAAATGTAGTATCATTTTTTTCAGTGTAGGTAATTTATTCCAGTGAAAGAAAATCAATTATCACTTTAGGCCACTATGACAGTGTCGCTGATTTATCAACTACTTTACGTTTTGGCAAATGGTGGCCAATTTCTGTGAATTTCTATGACGTTTAGGTTTAGGTTGAGGTTGAGGTTATGCTTTTTTTTCTAAAGATCATACATTTTTCTATGAATTCCATCGTACAAATTCATATGAAATTCTTTTCCTCCAGTGTTTCTGATGAGATGCTTTAAAGCAACAGACAGTAATGAAAAAGATACTTGGTAAAAGAGAGAAATGTTTATAAGGCCTGGTAATTGGTAAGAATAATAGATGGATAACATGGGATGGTGAAAAAGGGAAAAAAGACAAGAGAAGGAGAAAGAGCAGATGAGGGATGAAAACAATCAGTCAAAAGAAAAGAAAAGAGGAAGTCGACCAGTGATGAGGGTGAAAAGGGGTAGGGGGAAAACTGGAAATGAACGCCTTTTGATCGAAAACCTCTGCCTGACAAGGGGCAGTTGCCATGGCAACACCGAGCTGCCAAAGATATGTGTTGATGGATGACAGTTTGAGCCAGAAGCATTAGACAGATTCTATGCCTGGAAGAACAGAAAGAGAGAGAGAGAGAGTAGAGGCATCATGCTCCTCTGCTCCTCTATTAGTGTTGACAATGACATGATGCTTGTCATACTGTGCATCACAACACACCCACACACACAGTTCCTCTCTCTCAAACTGCCATGGTGCCCCAGGGAAGGTGAGGTGAATGCTGAGGCTGGCTGTCGGGGTTGAAATTAGACTCATGTGACATTTAAGTGCATTCAGAGTGTGTGAAGCTTTTTTGTTTACATCTTGTTTAACTGTGCGTAAATGCTGCAAATAACATTCTTCCCAGTGAAAAATGTCTCTCCCTGTCTGATAGCTCCTGAATCCTGTATCATTAGTCAGACCGGGAACACTTTTCTCAAATAATTAAAAAGCGCAGCCAGACCTGTCATTACACAGGAAGAACAGAAAGAGAGAGAGAGAGTAGAGGCATCATGCTCCTCTGCTCCTCTATTAGTGTTGACAATGACATGATGCTTGTCATACTGTGCATCACAACACACCCACACACACAGTTCCTCTCTCTCAAACTGCCATGGTGCCCCAGGGAAGGTGAGGTGAATGCTGAGGCTGGCTGTCGGGGTTGAAATTAGACTCATGTGACATTTAAGTGCATTCAGAGTGTGTGAAGCTTTTTTGTTTACATCTTGTTTAACTGTGCGTAAATGCTGCAAATAACATTCTTCCCAGTGAAAAATGTCTCTCCCTGTCTGATAGCTCCTGAATCCTGTATCATTAGTCAGACCGGGAACACTTTTCTCAAATAATTAAAAAGCGCAGCCAGACCTGTCATTACACAGATATGAAAATAGGAGATTGGTAGGGGGAAGTGTGTGAGAGAATGATTGAACTACAACAATATGTTAGTCAGTTAGTAAGAAGGGTTCAGGAGAGACTGAGAAAGACAAAGTGAATGAGAAAAAAAATGTAAGAGCGACATAAAAATCAACACTCCTTCCACAATCTTTCTTTATAAGGCTCTATATAACTCTGTGTTAAATCCATTTCACAGCAACGTTTCACATTTCTAATTCTGAAAGAGGGTCGCTCTAGGGCTAATCTGTCCCAAAAATGATTGATTCTGTGATTGTTTGGGAGGCTTAATCAGAGGGATAATTTATCTTCGGTGACCTCGAATACAAACTACTATCAAAAGATTCAGCTGTGAATGGCGATTTTTGATTCATCCCAATGAATCGAATCTTTTGATTCTGTCCAGCAAAAATAATTGTTCAGATTATACCATATTATACCAGTAGGATATCAGTCCTATTGAATATTTTGATAGAATCTTTGGATCATCTGATTCGTAATTACTTGGCTTGACATTGAGAGCCCCATTAAGGCAATTACAGTTTATTAATTCCTGAACACTCTAAGATAAGATACTGTAGCCTAGGCCGTGTAAACTGTAGCCTACAGTATATACATTTTTATTTTTTCACACTGGGTTGAGAACGAGAAAGTCAACCAATCATAAACTGCCTTAAGTCCTGACCTTATTAATATTCATATACTTTGTATCTTCGACGCGGTTTGTTTTAGCGTCCGAGATCTTTGTGAAACAGTGACTACGAACTTCAGTGGTGAAGATAGACAGCATTATTTTTGGACAACACTTAAGATTCAAGACGGATTTACGTAGCGATATTTCCAATGATAGACGTACAGGTATTGAAACACTTCGCGTGCTCCTTGCGCGTTGTACTTCTCCGAGCAGTGTTATTAATCTGATAAATATACAAACAAGGACGTTGACAAATGTACATTGTGTAGCCTAATGTCAAAACCTGACGGTTGCGCCTGAACCTGAAGATAAATTACTTAGGTGTGAACCATGGAGCAAGATACATTTTAACGTTTAAAATGACATTTGCTAAATTTCAAAGGTGAAAAGCCCACATGACAACTACTGTACAACGACAACATCCAGAGTCAAGGAATTCCATCACCTCATTATGTCCACTGTTTTAACGGAAGTATTGTGTGCTTCATTCAAAATCATCTCAACTCAAGGTGTGAAAACGTGTGCGTGTGTTCATAATAACCAGAGTGCATGTGTGACCGTGGGGTGTGTGTGTTTGCCATGAAATTTTTTTTTTTTTGCCTCAGGGGATCCCAGACTGCTCTTCCAGTAAACATTGTTTCCATAGTGATAATGGAGAAGAGAGGAAGGATGCAAAACGTGACAGCAAGAGTAATAAGAGCGAATGAGTGAGAGAGAGAAAGTGTGTGTGTGTGTGTGAGAGAGAATCCAAAGAAATAAGCTGCATGCCAGATATAATAACATCACAAGGAGATAAAGGGAACATTGTGAGCTTGAGATCATTCCTTTATTCTTAACACATTTCACAAAAACACACACACATTCAAACCCAAACAATGTTTAAGATTTTATTTCATTTCCTACCAGCATTGTTGCCTGTATAAGTTGTGCTCATGTATGAGGTTCTCCCATTATGTGTTTTTAGAAATAAAATAAATGCAGAGAAAACACAAACAATATAAAAAAAGTGCATGAAAAACACTTTCATAGTGAATGAAGATTCCCTCTTTCGTACGAAATACTTGGATCACTTGGATCAGTGGACCTCAAAACAACAGATTAATATGGACACTGAGGTAACTGTATCCGTGATCTCTGTCAGCTGGTGTCAAATATGATGTTTTTTCTCCTGAATATGTAAATTAATAAAATATTAAGGGTCTAAATGGAATAGAATTGTATTGAACATTATGGCCACCTTCAGGGCCTCATGCAGTCTGGCTAAAATCCACTGCATGTAAACGTGATGATCGTCAAGGACAGCAACCCAGGTCATGCATTTCACAAGTGCCTATGATATTAACAAAATTACATTTTGAACATTTTTTTATAATTATAATTTTTTTCTTTACAAATTCTGAATGAGTGTGAATCTTTTTTCACATGGTGCCCATCACTATGAAAGGCCATTTCTGCTATGGAATAAATACAATTGCAGAATTGCAAGATATAAACAGAATTGTGAGATATAAACTTGTAATTCTTAGAAAAAAAAGTCAGAACTGCAGGATATAAACTCAGAATTCGTACTTTCTCACAATTCGGAGTTTTTATCTCACAATTCTGACTTTTTTAAATTAGAATTCCGAATTTATATATATATATATATATATATTCTTTTTTTTCTGCCATGAAATAAAAAATAAAAAAGATAATTGTGACTTTATATTTTACAATTCTGCTTTATTAATCACAATTATGAGTTTATACCTTGCAGTTCCCTTTTTCTTCTCAGAATTGTGAGTTTATGGAAACACGCTTCCATACTACTTTGTTGATTGGTTCAGTCACAAATATCCACGAACACATCAAACAGATTAAACAAGAACATTTAAGGCACAGTATGGTAGTTTTCGCAAGAGACGAGCAATATGTGAATTCGCTGTCCCTTTTGATTTGTGGTGTTGCGTAAAGATGTACAAAAAGCGCCTTAAAATTCAAAAACGTTATATTCTGGTTCGTATAATGGATCTATAAGGCTGCTGGAAACCAGTTTCTTCCTTTGTTTCCACAGCAAGTGTTCTGTTGTTATTTTCCCCTCACGTGTGCCCTGGCGAGAGCCCCATGGTGTCCAGAACCTATAGCGTCTGAAAGCCACTGCTGTGAAACCTCCCCTCCTCTAACCCTCTCCTTCCCCTTTTCTCTCTCTTTCTCCAGGGTCTTGTCTTCCCTGTGGCTCTGCGGCTGCAGACCATCCCACGTCCTGTTCTGCTCTCTGGTTTCAGCTTGACACAGAGCCAACATAGGACACACAGAGTCCTCTTCTTCATCACTGTCCTCCTCCTCATCCTCCTCCAGCAGCTGTGGAAATCTTACTGAAGTCGATGATGAAGAAGAAGGGTGAGAGTTGGAGTATACGTCCCGTTCGTACACAGACAGAGGGAGCTGGAGGTAACGGCCGGCTGCGTATAAACAGCAGCAGGCTGGGACACACTCTGGACCTTCCCGCCTCAGCAGACGCAGGCGTTTGCGGTATGGCCCGGGAGGCGTAATGCAGGGCTGCAGGGCAGGAGAGGGAAGAGTATTTGTGGCAGGGGTTTGGAGGGGACAAGGTGTTGCTGTGGGACCTGATGGGAAGCACCAGTCACTCTGGAGGAGGATTTCGTTTCTGAGATGACGGAGAAGGTTGTTGATGAGCACTGAGCGTCGTAAGAAGGACTCGGGGTCATCCATGAAACGCAGCTTCTCGAGAGAGAGACGGAGAATGTGTGCACGCTCCTCCAAGACCGGTGACACCTGCTGGCCCGGAAGACAAAATGAGCATTCATAAACGAGGTCAGGTCAGTTATCAAGTTAACCTGTATGATTCATAATGTGTTGTGAGGAACAAATCAAGGTGCAAGATGTTGGTGAATGCTTTGTTTTGTTCGCAGAGGTATGTAGTGTAATAAAGTGATAAACAGTAAAGTATAGGGAAACAAAAACTATTAAACGATAAAAACTAGCAGTGAAGAAATATTTCAGTTTAATAAAATAGGAATAGAAATAAAAACTGAATTGAAACCAAAAAAATTAAAATCTGAAATCTGCATAAATGTGCACTATAACAGAACAGAAATTTAATTAAAATTACTAATAAAATGACTACAGCTTTTGTATTTTCATATGAATTTATAACAGCTGAAATGTGAGTTGAATTGAAGTCAAACTAAATTTTCAAGTAAAAAAAAAAAGTGCAATGAAAATATATGAAAAAATGACAAATGAGGTACAGTCAAGATTGCTCAGTGAATTTTAGTCCAAAATTAAATCCAGTAATTTCAATAAGAATGCTTTATTATGAATCCAGTCTTGAATTTCATGTGAAGCTGTAAGATTTCTGCATACATATTCACAAAAATTCATCACATTAATCTACATTTTTTTAAAGTGACTTCTACATGACTATGGATCTTTTTGCCCATGAAATATCACTAATGTGTCCTCACCTTTACAACGATAAAAAATGTGTCAAAATGTACACATTTTAAAAACCCTGGTGTTTACAGTTTCTTTAGTGGTAATGCCAGTTTATGCAAAAATTGTTACAACTCATACAATTTTATGAATTACTGAAAGTATTATAAATAATATAAAGTGTTGTGTAGAAATATGTAGAATTAAGTAAGGCTAGCAGACTTACAGTGTGACAGTAACTCCTGAAGCTCAGTACAGGTTCTTCATCCTCCACAAACTTCCTTTTGAAATAAGAGATCCGTGATAGGGCCACACGATCCATCACATGATCAGGAGCTCGTCTGTAATTGGGCTCTGGAGACAAAATGGGAAGGTTCAGACAGAGTTTCATTAATAGGCTATGTCTTCTAGATCAAAGACTGGTATGGAGAGAATTTCTGGCCTGTTTTAGCTCCAAAACTGGATAACAGATTTTGAAACGTCTACTTTGGAATGGAGCATCATCAGCACCATCTGTTCATGGTAGTCTGTTTTTCAGAGATGAGATTAGTTTCAGACCTTCAATGAGCCCTTGGGTGTCACCCCCTGGTGGTGAGGGGGTGGAGATACAGCTTTTACTGCAATGCTCAGAATCCCAGATCGGTTGGTAGATTGACGGCGGGGCTTCGGATTCAGGCTCACAAAAGGGGTTCATTGATAGGACCAAAGCCATAGTTTCACCTCAGTCCTAAACAACAAACACACAAACATAATTATTTAAAAAAATGCCCAATGAAATTTTCATTTTATTTCACCCCTGTATGACTTTATGTCTTGCTTCTATGGAATACAGAAGACGTTTTTTCTGTAAAGTAAAAGTCAGTGGGTTCCAGGGTTGTTTTGTACCCCATTTTGTATACTTTGTATACAGGACCGTCGCAAGGGAGGTGCGAGGCCCTCTGCAATTTTTGTGTTTGTGTGTGTGTGTGTGGTGGGGGAGGGGGGGTTGCTATATTGAATTTAAAATAAAAATCCACATTCACATGCAAAAACTTTGCATTCGAATTTTAGGTGTGCATCAGGCAGTATTATCAGTGGTGCACGAAATGCGACGATGATGTAAGTGTCATTCCAGTTGAACCCACTAGATGCGGCGCTGCTACGTTGTTCATTCAAAATATTGCAGAAAAAGAGAACAATCAATTCGGGGAAAATCTTGTTTACGTCAAAACAGAAACCAAGCTGTTCACACAGAACGCATATTTATCGCATTTTCTAGAGGGACATCTATCACCGTTGCACTCACGTCTCGCACAAGAGAGCGGCATGTTTAGAAAGCTATGTAAAATTAATGTAAGTTCAACTTTTAAAAAACATGTCTTAAGACTTTATGGCAGTTTTCCCCATCCCACTGCATCTCATGTTTTTAAATGAAAAAAGTATTCTTTGTGATTGGTTTTCGGTCCTTTGTATTAAACTATACATACATGCACGATGCAGTTTTGTTTCTAATTGTTTAAGCAACTTTATTAATTATATAAGGTTTATATACATTATTTTAAACATTATGCACTTTTATCAAAGATAGTCGTGTTATTTTATTTTGCTTTGAAGAAACGTGCATAAAATTTAGCTTGATGCGCCCTCTTGTGGCCTCAGGAGAGAAGCCAAAAGCTTTTTTCCCCCTAACTGAAATTATGCCTTTTAAATTCGAATATAATTTGAATATCGATAATATTTAAGTAAAAAATTCGAATTTAGTTTTTCAGCCATTTTGACTGCCCTAGTATACATACAGTATATATTACAAATGACAGACATAAATGTTCCAAAAAATCATACAGGTTTGGAACCACATACAGATGAATAAACTTTTTTGATGAAATATCCCTCTAAACACAGGTTTTCAATTGACACTGGATAAATTATATTTTCTGCACTACTGTATTCACTGTGTGTGTGTGTGTTCATAAAATCATATCTTAAAATGTTTTTGATATTGAGTTATTTTTTAACATTAGGCATGTTTCTAGTAAAGTTTAATTTTAGGAAAGTTTTTGCAAACAACTCATAATTACAATCTTTCAATAGCAGCCTCTTTGCAAAGCTTGTATTACATTTGTGACAGCTTTACAAAACGATCTGTGCTGAAATGTGCACTCGTACTGTTAAGATCTAATTGAAATGATCAGAGACTTAAGAATAAACAGCCACTAGTTTCTAATGTTGAGATTCTTGCATTGTTGTAATCAATAGGGGTTTTTTTCTCGCTGGGGAGCAAATTTTGCATTCTAAAAGTTACAGTATGTTTTAATATTACAATGAACTCTTTTTATCTTAAAAGATCAAGGAAAATTTGAATCCTCATTACAACCCCTTTAAAGAAAGCAACCTCTCAACAACCCTGTGCTACTCTACAATAACTTGTAGAGTTATTTTCTCTATCTTTGAAGATTACACTAACAAGGCATTTGAAAAACACTTTGAGACTCTTTAAAACAGCTAAAAAGCCAAAATCACACACTATGAAACACTCAGATAACGAGATAGAGAGAGAAAAACATTCAGTAGAAGCTGAAAGGGAAGGTATCTGTTTGTGTGATCTCTCTTTAATCATTTTGTTCTCTGTTCTACCACACACGCAGTGACAGGAGAGAGAGGAAAAGTTCTGGATGACTGCCTCTACAAAGGTCATTAATCTTCGCTGACAATTTCACACAGACACACTATTACTCTCATGTAGTGGCTTCAGTTGGCACACATTGAACTGCCGTTATGCCAGGCTGTTCTGAGTCACCAGACACAATTCTCACATGACAAACAATGTTTATTTGTAACTATTTGGACTGCCAATAACTGTCGATTAAAACATTTTATTCAGTTAAGTAAATTATATATTATCAGAATAGCCGCTAAATTAAGATAATTCATTATATTATTGTGGCAGACCAAAGCATTGAGGTGACAAAAAGTGGCAGTTTTATTTCTATGTCATGATCACCATTGGCAGTCAGTCTGACTGAGGTAGATTTTTTTTAAATGAAAAAAGTAAAAAAAAAAAAATGTTTAAATGTCCTGTGTGAAAAGCTCTTTATTATCAAATTAATATACAGGTTAATGGACATGACTAATTGTGTTGATGTTATTGCATTAATTTTTTTAAAATTAATTGCACTAAATTAACAAATAAAATGAATCGTATAAATAAATGAGAAGTAAAAATAAAATGATAAAAATATCACACATACTTTTTTTGCATGCACACAGACACAAAAATTGTTCCTCTTGCAGTAAACTTAATTCAGCTGTAATAACTTGTCCTGTTTTTAGTCTGTGTCCGCAGGGTTTGGATCACACTGAGATCATGTGAGCGAGACGTGTTTAATCAGAGCAGATCCCACTCTCCTCCTCTCCCTCGTACTGTCGTTACCTGTTTCTCATTCCGCCCACAACTCTGCTTTGAATTTACGCTTTAGAAGACAGAGCTGACACAGAAGCAGTGCTCTCTCTCTCTCTCACACACACACACACAGACACACATACATACACATAAGCTGTCTGTCTGTCTTTGTCTCTTTGCTCGTTTTGTGCACTCTCTCTCTCTCTTCATCTTTTCCACTTTCCTTTTCATGTGAAGAAAACATAAAAAGGTGCTGGATCCGTTGGATTTGCACCTCATCAGTCACACACGCACACATACACAAATATTGCAGGGTACAGACGGGAATGTGTACTAGAATTGTGAAGCTCAGTAGATGCTAAAACTGCAAATTATAAAACACAGTTGATGCTAAAACCAGACAGAGAGAGTGAAAGAATGAAAAAATGAGCGATCCAACCTAAGGAATCATTTAAGGCATAAGCTTTGAGTTGTGCAGTTGTGGTTTTTCCTATGCGAAAACCACAATTACAGGTTTCCATTGAGGTAATGTAGTTTTTGGCTTAACTCACTAAAACCAAAACATCCAAAGCTCATGATGCTCTTTACTGGGTCATAAAAGCTGTTAAAGCTCACTCACACGTTTATCTTAATGGGGATATATATATGCTGAATTTTTGCTGTATTCTATTTTAGAAATAGAATAACTGCATTTATATAAAATGTTACTCATGATTTATTAAATAATTTACAAATTATTTAGCCACATCTCCTTATGCCCTCAAAGGCAGGTTTTGTCAGTTTAGATAACTTTTTAAGAACATGCACTTCTCATGTATAGCTTATTAAAGACAATAGTTTTATTGAGTGGTTAGTCTTCCAGGAAATATAATGCTTTGAAATTATTTAAACAATTTTCAAAATGCTTTGTCAGTAGAAATTAAGCCAGAAAGAGAGGCAGAGCAGACAGAAAGAAAACAAAACACTGCACAATTAGTCAGGTTATGAGAATAGCTTTAGGCATCAGCTCATATCCTGCTCTGCTCTTTGGAACAGCAGGCTGACAGATCATTCTAAAACCCCAGTGAACGTCGACCACAATGGCACATGCACAGAGCTAATGCCACAGTCTGACCACACGGCCTGACCCAGAAACAGTTCTATGAAATAGGAGAAACAGGAGTAACTAATATAAACACATGTTCAAAGATGTCAGTTATGACAAAATATGGAGGTGAAACTGTAAAACTATATCTCACTGCTATTTATTACTTTCTAGTGGGAGATCTAGTGTATTAAACATAAAAAATTCTGTCAATATGATTACTAATTATTTTTTTTAAATGATCATACAAATTAATAAAAATTATTATTATTTTTTTTTAATTTACACATACCCATGACTTTTCTTCTGTGGAACACAAAAGGTGACAATTCTGAATATTGAATAGGCATGACAAAGAAGCAGCATAAAAGTATCATATAAGTGGTCCATGCGACTTGTGCACTATACTACAAGTCTTCTGAAGCCATATGTTTACTTCTGATGCCATGTTGTTTACAAGTCTTGTAAACAAACAAACCAAGTTGTTGTTCACTAAAAAATCCTGGCTTCCGCTTGTAGGTCTCAAATCTTATATGTGTCTGCATTCAGTTATATATTGTGCCTTTAGACAAACTGCATCATGTTTGAAATCAGTGAAATCAAACGTCATTGGCTGTCTCATGATTACACACAATGCCACATCAGTGCTGAAGGAATGTTCTGGCTACTCATGCATCCCTGCTGTTAAGAGTCAGAGCCTGAAGCTGTGTGTGTGTGTGTGCGTGTGTTTGAGACAGAGGGAGGACAGCACATGCTCTTTGTATACTCAAAGGGGCAGGGTAATCACATCATCCCTGCTATCGTTTAAATGAGTGTGATATTTACATCAAGGTGGGCTCTGATTTATGATGTGATGGCTGTGATTTATTTGTGTTCAGACAGCAACACTGTCTACTGAAAGAAAGTCTATTTATATAAAGTTTCTAAATTTTTTGTCTTATGAACTCAAAACTAAAAATCGATTAATTAACATTGTTTAATAATATTAAAGTTACTTTAGTATATGTATATTAAATTATCTATTCTTTTTTCCCCATTATCTATTCTTTTTATGTTTAATAAAGCCAAATCAAAAATATTTTCAAGTACTAAAAAAAATGAGAATTATGAAGTGTGTTTACATGCATTTTAAAAGTTCTATTTCAGTCAGGCTATAGTAATATATCTTGTTAAAATGTCATGTAAATGCTCTTTTAATGTGTTTTTAAAAAATTACTTATGCTCACCAAGGCGTATTTATTTGATCCAAAAATACAGTATAAACAGTAATATTGTGAAAGCTATTACATTTAAAAATAAATTCTGTTTTATTGTTTATTAAATTGTTTACTATTTGAATGTTGAAAACAGGTGTACTTAATAGTTTTCATGGAAATCATGATACGTCTTTTCAGAATTATTTAATGAATAGAAAGTTCAGAAGAACAGAATTTATTTGCTAATCTTTTGTAACATTATAAATTATTTTGTCACTTTTGACCAATTTAATATGTCCTTGCCAAATAATAGTATTGATTTCTTAAAGGTGATTTATTATGTCCCTTTTTACAATATGTAATATAATTCTATTGGGGTCCCCAGAATGTAACTGTGAAGTTTCAGCTCAAAATACCCCACAGATAATTTATTATATCATTTTGAAAATGCCTATTTTGAGTGGAAGCAGAAACACTCCGTATTAGAGCATGTCTCTTTAAATGCAAATGAGCTGCTGCTTCCCGCCCCCTTTTCCAGAATAGAGCTGCACCATTACAGCTCGGGCCTGCTAAAAAACATCTATTTTGGTTCTGATTATCATGTTTATCTCGCTGAAATCATGAGTTTTAAACCATATGAGTTTAAACTTGTATTATACGGTTTTCTGAGTGCACGGACAGAAAGCAGCTATCACAGCATGTGAGTACTAAACTAAGTTCTCATTCACACACAAGTTTACGTTAAAAACACGCGTAAGCTACAAAAACAGTCGGTTATGTCTGTGAAGCAGCCCACAGTCTCCTCAGAAGTCTCTTGAAGTAAATCCTCACCATGCCCAGACACAAATGACTGGAACGGACTGATGAGAACCACAGGCGGTAAACGATTGCATGGGTTTTCCTTTGTGCCTGCTGTAGGGAGGGATCAATGTGTGGCAGTATGCCAGACACTCTTAAACTGGCACAGTGATCTCAGGGGGAATACCCACATACACACAAACACACACACTCCTGCCCCACGGCACCAGGAACAGATGCCACAGCCAGCGCAGTGAACCCATTGCTGATAATGAAGCAAGAAATAATCCCACTCACACACACATACCATCTCAGCCACGCACAATAGCGTCTCTCTCTTGCACAACAACAATAGCCTCACACACATAGATCTGTCTCCTGCCTTACACTACGCAGACACCAATGCACAATTTTCCCATGCAACAGTAATTGCGCATTCATCAGGACAAAAACACACACTCTGCGTCCATCTATAAAGTTATTGTGCTTTCATTTTGTACACTTCATCTCCTTGTAAGGGAATCAAGCAGTAGCAGAATTCTGGCTCCTTGCCCTTACAACACACACACATAGCATGGGTGTTTTAATGTGTGAAAAGAACATTGTGTGTGTGTGTGTGTGACCTCACTGCCATTAGAATCTTTAGAGATTCAGTGTAATTATAGTACATTTTACAAACCGTAATAAAAACAAAATGAATCTTGGTCGGATGATAGCTCACATGTATGATAGAAATATGTAATTTTATTTGACTATATATAATTTAATTTAAAAAATTTTAAGGTATTTAAAAAAAAAGTAAATGCAGTCGCTGAAATATTAAGAAATATATTTTTTTAAATTAAGAAATATATTGAAGGAATATAAATATATGTAGATCTATAGATATGTATGTTATTATTAATTCAATCACAATTATCACAATTCACATTATTTTAAATAAATGTAATATATATATATATATATATATATATAGACTATATGAAATATTTGATACTAAATGAAATTAATTTGCAACTGTAGGGCCTTTTAATACAAACTAGTTGTATGCAAAAATGTGATTAAATGTTAAGAAAATACAAATGGTGACTATATGGACCTAATGTACACTCTTTGCCTAGTGCATTCCTCATATAGACAAAATATACATTTAATATTTGATCATTAGTATAACTTCTCATAACGAAAACGGGATACTGTGTGTATTCTTAGGTGCTTAAAAAAATAGTTGTTTGCTCTTAACACTTGAGAGATCATAGGTGTAGTTCATCGGTGTTGGCACGGTGCCATGTCTGGCTGCCTCCGGAGGCTGGTGGCGCGTAACTCCGAGCAGTGTGAATATGTTCAAAATATAGTAACTTTTGCTTACCTTTAACTGTAATGAGGACCAAGTCAATATGTGTTGTTTTATTTAATCAGATGTGTTCGTTATGGACGCGCTCTCGTTTTCTCCTCTGGGTTCCGCTGCTGTAGTCCCGCTCTGTTCATCAATAACTACTTATCCAAGATCCATCAGCGCGAGCCTTTCTGACTTGCAATAATCGATAAGATTCTACTGGAAAAAATCGAATCCTAAACCAAGCAGTCAATCAGCGCGCGAACAAAGCCGCTGTGATGTGACGGAATCTCCGTTGCGTGTCCGCGCAGGTCGCTTTGCTTTGTGCCACAGTGACCTCACCGGCAGACGGTGCGACGTTGCAGCGTTTGCTTTGAACTGGGCTTGTTAACGTCAGAGGACACCAACAGCGGCGCCACATTCCTCGGAATAAACAGAAGCAGCTTTTTGCTCGGGATCAGATGCGTCCCGTCCCAGCAGCAATGCTTCCCTGGTGCCTTGTGTGTCTGGTTTTGGTCAGAGGAGCTGCGTTTAGCGCGCAGCAGAAGTGGAGCGGGCGGGCACGGGGCCAATCATCTGTTAGACATTTCCCTTTTCAGGAGCGGCGGTCCGTATTTTCCAGCCGCGCTCCTGAGCGGATTTCTCCGGTGTTCTCTATAGAAGAGGTGGAGAGAGCGCCAAGTTGTGCCGATTTTTTGGTCCCTCCATCACTTTCTGTACTCTCACGCGCACAAACGTGTACACACACCTATTGTACACCTTTTTCTTAATTTACACATTCGTTTTTTTCGGTTTTGATTTTTAGATTGTATTTTGCCCAGTCACTTTTTTAACAGCTAAAGATCATACGTCTGTTTTTAAGGACATTTTCAGAAACATTATCTGATAATCAAACCACACTAATCTTACCCTTTAGGCCTATAGACCAACTAGTTTTTTGTTGTTGTTGTCATTTTATATATTTTATTTAAAAATATAAATATCTAAAGACCCGACTGACTGTGCTGGATATACACCTATAGCTCTACTTAATACTGATTGTAAATTGCTTACTTCAATTTTAGCAAAAAGAGTAAACACGGTAATTACATCTCTGATACACAATGACCAAACTGACTTCATAACTGGAAGGCATCTGCAAGATAATATTCGTAGGTTACTTAAAGGGTAAGTTCACCCAAAAATGAAAATTAGCTTGTGTTTTACTTACCCTCGAAGCATCCTAGGTGTATATGACTTTCTTCTTACAGACGAATCCAGTCAGAGTTATATTAAAAATGGTCTTTGATCTTTCAAGCTGTTTAGTGGCACTCGGCGGGTGTTGCAGTTGAACAGTCCACAAGTCGTCAAATAAAGCTCGCGCATTCATAATAAAACGTGCCGCAGACGGCTCCGGGGGATGAATAAAGGCCCCCTGTAGCGAATCCATGAGTTTTTGTAAGAAAAATATCCATATTTCAAACGTAATAAACACAAAATACGGATTTGGTCCTAAGTTTATTCACTGGATAAAGCTGCTGTACTCTGCTCCTCAAGGTATTGTTAGGGTTAATGGTTGTTTGTCTCAACCCTTTACACTTGAACAGGGAACGAGACAGGGATGCCCACTGTCTCCTCTTCTTTTTGCCCTTTGTCAGCCATTAGCTGAGATATAGGAGCAACCCGGACATTCAGGGTATAAGAATAGGAAGAGAGATACATAAAGTGTCATTATATGCAGATGACGTAATTGTATATATTTCTGATCCATTACACTCTGTCCCCACACTAATGGAATGTATTAACCAATTTGGTAAACATTCAGGTTATAAAATCAATGTTGGGAAAACTGAAGCTCTAGCTATGAATACTCTTATTACAACACAGATAAAGTCCTCCTTTTCTTTCAGATGGCCCAAAGAGGGGATTATGTATCTAGGTGTGGTTATACCTTCTGATCTGAATAAATTATATGACAGTAATTACGCAAAGTTATTAGAAAAAAATTTATTCAGATTTAAGGAGATGGAATATACTACCCTTTTCTTTAACTGGGAGAATAGAAGCTGTTAGAATGAATGCATTACCACGGCTCTTATTCCTTTTCCAGACCCTTCCATTGTCCCCTCCGGTATCCATGTTCTCTCGCCTAGATAAGCTGATTTCTAGATTCATCTGGCAAGGGAGGCGTCCCAGAGTCAGGTACAAAACATTGCAGTTATGTAAATCTCAAGGAGGCTGGGCGTTGCCGAACTTTAAGAACTACTGGATAGCATCACAGTTGCGAGCCATGGTTGTTTGGTTGTCCGACACTGTGGAGACTAGGTGGTTAGAAATTGAAAAATGTAATTCCAATCCTCACTCACTAGCAGCTTTTCCATTTAATGAAGAAAAGAAGATAAGTATGTATAAACTGGGAAAATGGTCAGAGGTTACCTGTTTGGTATGGAGAGAGGTCCAAAAGATTTATAATCTTCCTAAGGGGCTTTCTTTGTTAACAAATATAACACAGATAAAGAAATGTACTCCCTTGGAAATGGATTCTGGCTTCAAAGTATGGGCCCTAAAGCAATTGCAATATGTCCACCAATTATTTGAAGGGGACTCACTTAAAACGTTTGAACAACTTGCTTCTGAATTCGGCTGGGGCTGATTTTTATAAGTATCTCCAGATTCTAAGTTTCCTTTTTAAACATCCAAATTGGAAAATGTTAAAAACTACCCCATCAGCAATTGAGACTTTGTTGAATAATGTGCAGAATGGTAACAAGATCCTTAGACCAATTAGCTGTATATACAGGGCTCTGGAAGACATGAAGAAAGACAACACATATTATATAAAGTTAAAATGGGAGAAGGAGCTCAAGGTAGTGATATCTGACGAGAATTGAGCTGAAATACATGTAGAAACACATAGAATCTGGAGAGAATACCATTGGAAGGTGACTAATCGTTATTTTCGAATGCCCCAAATCGTAGCCAAATTTAATTCAAGTAAATCCAGTGCCTGCTGGAGGGAGTGTGGAGAACAAGTAACAACGCGCATACACATCTTTTGGGAAGGCCTTATTCTAGTCCCTTACTGGACAAATGTATTTGGTTTCATTAATAAACATTTTCAAGTTAATTTACCCAGAGACCCTTTAGTGGCTATCTTGGGAGTTAAGACAGATTTAATAAAAAGTGAGAAGACAAGGTACCTCCTACAAATTCTCCTAGTTGCAGCAAAGAAGAATATTACAATGAAATGGCTTCAGAGAAGGCCACCTACTCTTGATGAACGCTTATACGGCCAGTGAGAGAAATCTGAGATGGAAAAAATAACGTACAGTTTACGACTCAGAATGAGTCTGTTTTTCTATTTTTTCCATTTGAATGGATTGGCTGTTTAACTCTTTGTCGTTATTGAACATTTTGATCCCATCCTAGGCTGTTGTTATGTGTTTATTGGTTTTGATAGTTTCGTTATAGTGGTGTATTATTATTCCAAATTTGTTTTTTACATTTTTTTCTATTCTTGTCTTTGCTCTGTATTCTTCTTGTCATTCTGTAAAATTTAGTTATGTTAGTTAATAAAAAATAAGTGTAATATATATATATATATATATATATATATATATATATATATCAAATAAATGATAAAATATAAGGTCATTTTAATATTTTAAAATATTTAAAATAATTTTTTTATTACTGCATAATTTTTAAACTTCCATTTGCTATTTCAGTTTAATTTTATTTATTTATATAACTTGGAGTTTGAGTTTGCCAACTTGAGCAATATTTTTATTTATTTGTTTTATTATTATTATTTAATAATTACAGATGACAATCAATACAACTATTTTGAAAAGTTTGAAAATGTATATTTTAATTTTCTCACAGGTGTTCCTGTGGCTCAGTGGTAGAGCATTGCGTTAGCAGCACAAAAGGTCGTGGGTTCAATTCCCAGGGAACACACATACTGGTAAAAAATGTATAGCCTGAATGCACTGTAAGTCGCTTTGGATAAAAGTGTCTGCTAAATGCATAAAATTACATTTTAATAGCTTTTTGTAATTTACTTTGTGTGAATTTTTAGATTACGGCCCATGTATAATTTTCTTTTTCTTTTCTTTTTTAATACAAATGACCATCATCACATATCTGAGGACATTTTTAGAAATGTGGCCCTCACAAGAACAAGTGCGCGCACACATACACACACACACACTCACACAAAGGTTTTTTCTTGCTCAGTTTCCCTCTAACTGACTCCAGGTTCCAAAAAACACACCCTGTTTCTGGTTAGAAGCAGACATCCACTCCTGTGCCAGAGTCCGTAATTTATTTTCTTGTGTGAAAAGCAGCCCTGTGTTGAATTACTTTTCCAGGTGACTGGGGGCTTCAGAGAGAAACAGCATCTTTTAAATAAATGGAAACCATGTATTGTGGTTTACTGTACCAGCACTTCTCTCTCCCTCTCTCTCTCACTCCTTTAGTCCATTAAAGGTAAATCATTTGTAATAAGCAACACCGTCCATATTGGAAAAATAAAATAAAATCTTGGATGTTTCTAGTCTTCAACATTACATTGAACAGGCGATAACTAATATATTTTATTTTCTGATTTACCCATGATACACTTATATTACATATTGTTTTAGTTTTTTGTGGGTATGCCGCCATTTTTTGTTAAAATCTACGTTTGTACATTTTACAAATAATTAGTCAAACTTCAAACATGCCGTTTAGGAAAACTTAAAATGACCATCAACAATAGCCATCTGTTGGCTACAATTCAGTACAAGTGTTTAGGTGAGTATTTATTCCAGCTCTTATTTCAGCAGTAGAGGACGTCTAATAATAATCTTCAGATACATACCCTCGTTTTGATGTCTATTCATCCTCTAGAGCTCTTGATCTGACAGCATGCTTTGTTTGCTGCTACATCATTATAGTAAGGGCACAGAGTTCAAGTCTGCCTCTCTCTTTATTCACTCCAGCCAAGCAGCGAGGAATAAATATTGACTTGCATGGAGCTGCTGTCCATGTTTAAGCACTTTGAAGAGAGCTCTTTTCCTCAGGATAAAACTGAAAGTTTAATCGGCCCTTCAAAATACACTCCCCCCACACAGACACACACTTCAGGTAGTGACATCTACATATTTATGAGTATCCAAAGTGCATATGAAAGAAGTATGTGAAAGATTGGTATGATAGTAAACAGGGGCGTCATGTATGGAGACAGATCAGCCTCAAAAATAACACATTTGCAAAACAAAATTCATAAATGCACAGCACAATTTACATTTACAAAATCAGATTCGTAAATTCAAAGCACAATTCATAAATACACAAGTAAAAGCATAAATATTTGAGACACTCAGGGTCGTGCGTTGTATGGGACGGGAGTGTTCGCGCTTTCCAATAACCAAATTAAAAGTCTTGGCGTGTAGATGCTAGTATCCTATTAGCAATTAGCTTAGCAGTAGTTTAGTAGCCTAGCATAGCTCCAGTTAGGCCCTGAGTCCATTGAATCATTTTATTCTCCCGTATCCCGCACACACAAATTTCCGAAGGGAGATTTCAAACACACGCAAGCGAAGAGATTTAGCATGGAGGATGAAAACCACACTCAACGAGTGAGTAAAGTCGTTTTTTTATCTGATGGCATTTTCTTATGATTATAGCTTTAAAATGTTTACACAAATATGTATATATCAAGTTTAAGAATTCATTTCCATCACACATTTATGAATGATGTTACATGTATTTATGGATCGTTGAATCTGCATTTGCAAATCATCACACCTGCGGGGACTGCTTTGAATTTGTGTGTGGTAATTTTGAGACCTTCCTGGCAGGTTAAGATTCATAAATATCTTTTTTTGGAGGATGTTCCGTTCAGCCAATCGCGGTGAGCTTTTAATCCACCAATCAAAACACTCTT
>NW_015505285.1:1034999-1059231 GCF_001515645.1 Sinocyclocheilus grahami | reverse complement strand
TTTAATGGGCAGTGTTGGGCAAGTTACTCTGAAAATGTAATTGAATTACTGATTACTGATTACTCCTTTTAAAAGTAATCATGTTACTGTTCTGATTACTTTATTTCAAAAGTAATTAGTAATTAGTTACATTACTAGTTACTGTTACTTTATTCTCCATTACATTTATGAAATCCCAACATACACGCTCCCGATAAGTATTTGTTATTAAAGCATCAGCATTCACAGAACACTGTTATTTTAACTAAAGCAGCGGCTGCTGCGTGCATGGTTTGGTATTGTAATGACCCGGCAGTGAGCGCTAGCAGCCAGGTGCATTATGGGTATTTGTTTAGAGTTGATTTGTGTGTTAATTAAGCAAGATGGTTGGGTTTTTGCATTAGCAATGTTATTTGTGTTTATGTTCAAGTTAGGTCGGGTGGGTTTGGTTGATTTACGGCCTTGTTATAAAAAGTGTGTCTGTCACCGTCATGGAGAGAGATGTGTAGGGGAGCCACTTGGCGATTTGGCCTAGGCTGTGTCTGTTCTTATTCTGAGTTTAAGGTTAAAGGAAAAAATGTCGGTATTGTCTCCTGCTGGTTTGTTCTGTCTGTGCTTCTGTTCACAGAGACACTCAGGGTCATGCGTTGTATGGGACGTGAGTGTTCGTGCTTTCCAATAACCAAATTAAAAGTCTTGGCGTGTAGATGCTAGTATCCTATTAGCAATTAGCTTAGCAGTAGTTTAGTAGCCTAGCATAGCTCCAGTTAGGCCCTGAGTCCATTGAATCATTTTATTCTCCCGCATCCCGCACACACAAATTTCCGAAGGGAGATTTCGAACACACGCAAGCGAAGAGATTTAGCATGGAGGATGAAAACCACACTCAACGAGTGAGTAAAGTCGTTTTTTTATCTGATGGCATTTTCTTATGATTATAGCTGGTCGCAATGGTAACTTTAGAACCCACTGACTTCAAATCGTATTTAAAATTATTTAGCTTCGAAATCGTTGTTTTACTGATTGTTTATCGCCCATTCATCCTGTGATTACTAAAGTGTTCCTACCCATTAAAGAGTACCCATTAAAATGTCTTTACATCATGGACCCGATCATAGAAACAATGCACAGTACAAGCACAGCCTTGAGCTTCTTGAGTCTGTTCAGTAAAGAGCGTTTTGATTGGTGGATTAAAAGCTCACTTGGCTGAACGGAACATCCTCCAAAAAAAGATTTTTATGAATTTTAACCTGCCAGGAAGGTCTCAAAAATACCACACACAAATTCAAAGCAGTCCACGCACATGTGACGATTTCCAAATGCAGATTCAACGATCCATAAATACATGTAACATCATTCATAAATGTGTGATGGAAATTAATTCAAGAACTTGATATACAGTGGGTACGGAAAGTATTCAGACCCCCTTAAATTTTTCACTCTTTGTTATATTGAAGCCATTTGCTAAAATCATTTAAGTAAATTTTTTTTCCTCATTAATGTACACACAGCACCCCATATTGACAGAAAAACACAGAATTGTTGACATTTTTGCAGATTTATTCAAAAAGAAAAACTGAAATATCACATGGTCCTAAGTATTCAGACCCTTTGCTGTGACACTCATATATTTAACTCAGGTGCTGTCCATTTCTTCTTTTAGCAAATGGCTGCAATATAACAAAGAGTGAAAAATTTTAAGGGGGTCTGAATAGTTTCCGTACCCACTGTATACATATTTGTGTAAACATTTTAAATATATTTAGGTAAGATGCATTTGTATGAGCATTTGGGGAAATATTTATGTTTTTACTTGTATATTTATGAATTGTGTTTTGCATTTACGAATCGGATTTTGTAAATGTAAATTGTGCTGTGCATTTATGAATTTTGTTTTGCAAATGTGTTATTTTAAGACGACCGCGTTTTTTCAGATGTATTTCCAAGAAAAAAACATCGTCTTATATTCGGGTCAATACGGTATATCATGAAATATCTCGATTCTCACCTATGTTAGTTGATCTATAGTGGGCGATGGTCAAAGTAGCCTAATAATGTAGTCTATTAACTATGCATAAAAACCTGTCTGTTTACTTAAGTAACAGATATGGGTGTTATGCCATAACATAGTTTTAATACGACTGACTATATTTAATGTGAATTTAATATTGAAAGTTAATGTGAATAAAAACATTGTAAGTTAGGCTACTTATAACACTTTCATTGTACAGAAAGAGAGCAAAGAACATTTACATTATCAAAGAACATTTTCACTGACAGCCTAGAGTTCAAGCACTCTCAAAAACTCCCATAAAAATCACTGAAGCTGTTTACACTGTGAAATGAGTATCTTATTTATACACACATCTGTACTTTGTTGTTCCTAACGAGACAATACGCCACTAAGATGTATTCAGTCAGCGAGTGAGTGAAGAAAACAGCGGCATTTTAGCGATGACTCATCGGAACACCTCTGATTGGCCATTGCATTTTTAAGCTCAACAACATCGTGTGTGATTGGTTATAATGCAGCTTGTACAAACGCGTCTGCCTCTGGCTCAGCGCCAGCCAGCGAATGCAGATTTGAATTTAGCAGCTGATGATATGACATGCTATATTACTTGACAATATTACTTTGGCTATTTTTTGTCTTTTGGAAGCTGCATTCAAAACTTTGATAGTAGGGCCTAAATGTATTTATAAAAAGGTATGTGTGAGGCAAAACAGTTGCCCTCATCTTTTGGAAGCTGCATTCAAAACTTTGAATGGGCATGACGCCTCTGATAGTAGGGCCTAAATGTATTTATAAAAAGGTATGTGTGAGGCAAAACAGTTGCCCTCATAAATCAAAAGATTTTCATTATCTGTAGCTGATAGAAATTTGTCTGACACTAATGTTTCCAAAACTTTTGTAATCACCAGAGAGAATTTACAGTCATATAGGCAACTGGATTTTTGTTCACACACTTTATGTAGCACCACATGGTGGTGTAGTTTTTCTTTTTGCTTCCTGTTGACCTCTTACACTAAATATAAAAATATTGAAAAATAAATTCATAAATACCTGTTAAAATATAAGGTTAATATAAGATTTATAACACTACAGTGTAGTGTACCTGAGCATAAAATATTTATTGCATCAGTATTATAAAAGCTGAAATTTTTCTTCAACTTTGGGCTCTAACGTCATATTTCATAAGACATTGTAAGCAAGACTAAAACCTAATCCTGAATTTCCTCAAGACAATCTTACACTCATTGGAATAAAAACAGGCAGACAGTTAGCAGATGTGTTTCTTTTCAAAACAGAATCACATACAAATGCATCTTTTTAATGTATCGTGTAAGACTTCATTTACAAATCAAATTACAGCGGTTGTACAGAAGTATGAATACACAAGGTGACACAACATCGCTGCAACATTTCAAAAACATCATAAAAACGTTCTCCAGAGAAAAGTAAGGCACCGACTGAATCGGTGGGTATATAGGCAATTCACTTAAAGCATTTTGAGAATAAACTGAAAACTGAATATAAACACACAATGTTCAGAACATGTATAAAATGTTTAAAACTGGTTTAGTTGGAACACACTTTGTGAAAGTTGAAGGTGTCAGTGGCATGTTAGACCTGAATCACATTGGGACACAGAGAGAGCACAGGGAGAGTTTGTGCTATGCTTCTTGTGCAATAAATCCTAAAACGTCTTTATGCTGGCGTTTATTGATTCTGTAAACTGAACAGAAGCCCTGACACTGAGTTCAGAATAAGATGGGTTTTTTAAATGACCGTCACGCGTCTGTTGTCTAAATACTTACTTCATCTCACATACAGACTACTGCAGAGCCGTGGAAAAATCTTATGGGAGAGGAACTGTGACAGCTGTGTGCTTTTATCAGGCACTGGAAAGACTCATTCACACACATTAAACATTATAAGAGAAAATGCTGTTTCATCTGTCAAACTGTAAAGAAACGACTCTCCTTAAGACACCTCAATCAGATCAGCAGAATCTGCTCGGGCTAAAGTAGTTTGAGAATTCTAAAACTAGAATTATTTTCTAGGTCCTAATAAAATGAAAATCTTGTCATTATTCACTCACGCTCATGTTGTTCAGATGCCATATTAATTTTTTGTTTTTAAGTTAAATATAATTATTTTGTAAATTATGAAAGTAGCTGGTGATTTATACTACCAAGCTAAAAAAAAATAAACACCTTAAACATCATAAAAGCAGTCATATATTATGCTATATTTTAAGTCTTCTAAAGACATATTTTTGCATAAGATTGGGGTAACTAAGTTTTTTTAAAGAAACAAATGCTTTTATTCAGCAAGGATGCATTACATTTATAAAAGGTTAAAATAAATATATTTACATTGTTACTAAAAAATATAGAATTCCATTAAAAGCTGTTCTTTTAAATTTAAAAATCATGAGCAACAAACCATTAAGCAGCACAACTGTTTTCAACATTGATAATAATAATAAATGTTTCTTGAGCAGCAAATCAGCATATTAAAATTATTTCTAAAGGATTATGTGACACTGAAGACTGGTGTGTCTGCTGAAAATTCAGTTTTGCCATCTCAGAAATATATCAAAATAGAAAAAAATCATTTTAAATGAGTTCACTGTATTTTTTTCACTGTATTCCTTTTGTTTGTTCAAATACTTGGCGCATTGATGAGCATAAGAGACTTCTTTCAAAAACAAAAATCTTACTGACTGACTCCAAACTTTTAAAGTAGCGTATGATAGGTTTGTGTGTGGAACAGGCCATGATTTAAGCCAGTGTTGACTAATAATCTCCCCCCCCCTCTATCAGAACCCTTAAATGTCATTTGTGCTTGTATTCATTGTAAAAAAAAAAATTTGCACTTTTATAGACATGATGAGCTCTGGTTATCAGTGAACAATGAATTCTGGTCTGTTCCACACAAACTATAGTTTCAGAAGACTTAGAAGTCTTGGAGCAAAGGAGTACAAATCATGTGGAAAAGTGCAGCTTGGACATTCTGCCTAACATCTCAAATTGAATTTCATGAAATAATGCAGCGTTAGAACAATATGAGAGTGAGTAACTGACAACTAAATGTTATATCTAAGGTGGAATATCCCTTTAAAGATAGACTGGTCAGAAGCTACTGGGAGGGTTGAGTCTGAGGGACTGCAGGCTGGCAGAGCCATGTAACCAACCTATTTAACTGATTTACTGTAGCTGCAATGAGATTCTCATTTATAGCGGGAAAATAATTTGGAAGTCATATCTGCATGAGGCAACAGTGCGCCAAGCCCCTAATAAAACTGTCACGAGTGAGATATAACAGCCTCTCTGTGTCAGTTTGTGACACAGCTGTTTTCTAGTCATAATGCATTTAACATCCTACATTTCAACATTGTGCTGTATTCCGTCATTGTAATTTTGACAGCTGTGGCATTTTCTCAGGCTTAAAAGTTGACAGAATGGTAAAACAAAATTTCGTTTACAACTGTTTACTCAGTTTGCCAAGAAGAAACTGAGAACATCTCCCAGTCCCAGCGTGAGAGGGAAAGCTCAGCCCAGCTGTGCGTTTCGTGGGACTTGGTCTGTAAGGGAGATATTGTCCAGTTGTGACTCTCTGAGGACCATCACAGTCTGAGACTCTTTCACAAGATGTGTTTCACATTAAAAATGTGCTTAATTCTGGTCTTACAAAACATACCAGCTCAAAGACTCCAGCTACTTGCCATACCTGACTTTTCTCTCTTTTAAGGAGGGGAGTAAAACAGATTCATATACGGTATCATCACCTGAAATGACGACATTAGCAAAGCTAAGAATACATATGACAGTATGTAACATCACACTGAACAAACACTCCCCTTGTCTCACACACTTTTTGCAAGACTGTAACAGGGACGAGAAGGTGAAGACGTTTTTTTGTGTTTATTTTTGAACATTTATCTGGTCATATTTTGAAACGGCACACTGAATGAGTGACACATTCACTAATAAAACAGTTCTTTTAACCAAAGAGAATGAAAAGCAACTGAACTGTGAAAGTAGAACACAGTCTACAACTCCATACTGCTCACAGAGCTTCACACATTTACCAAGAAAGTGAGTCCATTTTCTCAGATAGATAGATACAAAAATAGATCAGCAAAACCTATGTGCCATTTACAGTACATAACAATCACTGAGTGAGTTTGACCATAGCTCAAGAAAGGAAAGAAACTAGTTCAAGACAGATTTCACAGGTTGACCGCACAGAGATCAGGACACTTGTAAAGACAGAGCAAAAGCACTGAGAAGCCTCCTATTGTCACATACTCTAACCATCCTCACAGTTTCATCACTGGTCCTCTACAGGACATTCAGCCAGAACACTGGCATTCTCCATCTCTAGTGTTGCAGTAGTGTTAAGTACTAAATTTGAACATTCAGGATCGCAAGACGAATTCAATACAAAAGATAAGAGGGAACAGTCTTTTGTAAAAGTATGGCAATTACACATCAACTTAATGCAGCCTTCATTTCACCATGTTAGAAACTATTCAAAAACGGTTTCGTAATGTTCTCACGATTCAGAACAGTCACAGATTTGACTCTAAAGTTGAAGTAAGAGCTGATGATGCATGTGCTCATTGTTCTTCATCAGGAATGGTGTTTTAAATCCCATTTGTCATTGCTTTAACATAACGTATGTTATAGTCTGTTGGTGCGGACACTAATATAGTTTTTATAGTTATCATTCTTGGTGTGAACAGGCCTTTACACAGTTGTGAAAATATTATGGCCAGGTCAGTATTGAATAATTTTGTATTGACATTATATCACTTTATTTAAATGATTCAAAGGTATTTAAGGGATTTCTTCTATAATGTTTAGTTAAAATATAATAAAAATAAATAAGGAAATGCTTCTGTTTTACAGGGTTTCCATGTGCAGTAGATTTTTTTCATATCATTATTGTATTTGGCAACAAATAATTTATATACTTGATATTTTTTACATAATAAATTACATAGTTTATATTGCGCTTTTCTAGGCACTCAAAGTGCTTTACATTGTCAGGGGGTATCTCCTCATCCACCACCAGTGTGCAGCATCCACCTGGATGATGCCACGGCAGCCATAGTGCACCAGAACGCCCACCACACACCACACACCAGCTTATTGGTGGAGAGGAGACAGAGTGATGAAGCCAATCAGCAGATATGGGGATTGTTAGGAGGCCACGATGGTCAGAGGCCAATGGGCAAATTTGGCCAGAATGCCGAGGTCACACCTCTACTCTTTTCGAAAGACATCCTGGGATTTTTAATGACCACAGAGAGTCAGGACCTCGGTTTAACGTCTCATCCGAAGGACGGTGCTTGTTGACAGTATAGTGTTCCTGTCACTACACTGGGGCGTTAGGACCCACACACACTGCAGGGTGAGCACCCCCTGCTGGCCTCACCAACACCTCTTCCAGCAGCAACCTAGTTTTCCCAGGAGGTCTCCCATCCAGGTACTGACCAGGCTCAGCCCTGCTTAGCTTCAGTGGGCAACCAGTCTTGGGCTGCAGGGTGATATGGCTGTCGGCCAAATAAACAAGGAAATGCTTCCGTTTTACAGGTTTTTTTTTTTAGTTTTATAATGCTTTTCATGTCATGATCGGATATGTAAACAAATAATTTATATACTTTATATTTTTTACATAATAATTCATACTTTTATTATAAAGGTATTATTATATTTATAAAGATTTATAAATATATTATTATATTAAGGTGTTTCAAGAAAAGTATAGTTAAAACAAAAGTTCTAGCCTTATTGGCTGTTAATGTTATATTGACCCTGCTTAGCTTCAGTGGGCAACCAGTCTTGGGCTGCAGGGTGATATGGCTGCCGGCCAAATAAACAAGGAAATGCTTCCGTTTTACAGTTTTTTTTTTTTAGTTTTATAATGCTTTTCATGTCATGATCGGATATGTAAACAAATAATTTATATACTTTATATTTTTTACATAATAATTCATACTTTTATTATAAAGGTATTATTATATTTATAAAGATTTATAAATATATTATTATATTAAGGTGTTTCAAGAAAAGTATAGTTAAAACAAAAGTTCTAGCCTTATTGGCTGTTAATGTTATATTGAGAATGAATTAAAAAAAAATTCTGTTTGTTTTGTGGTGTTTCTGATCCAAGTATTAAATTCAGAATGAGGGGAATAAAATTGCTGACACATAACACTGGATGACAGGCTATATGTGGTGAAGTCTGGATTGGCCATCTTACTGTATAGTACATTTCAAAGTGGAATGAACTAAATCCGGAACTAAATAAGAACACAATCTAGAAAATCTGATCACATGTTGAGAGACCCAGCCATCTGTCAGAGTTTCCATTAAAATGCCTCAGAATGGCATCTAGTCAACCTGACAGTAACTGTACTCCTGTACAACTTTGGTAGGTCTGAGTAAAGTAATCTTAGGACACCAGTTATAATCTGAGCTAAGATATTTGAACTCGTCTCATCTCTGTAGATCTTTCACGTCTGGATCTCACACATATATTCAATTATTATTTCTCTCTTACTGTGCCTTAAACACCATAACCCCATATTAAGCTGAACAAAATAGAAACATCAAGTCAAAAAATATACAAATAAATATCTAATTAAACATAAAAGTCTGTCTCAATAGTGTTTCCTCCATTAACGGTGTGGCATCTCTAACCCTGTTCTCACCATTTTCTCTAACCTGTTTCCCACAGTGCATTGGGAAGGAGAGCAGATTACATCCCCAGAACTACTCGCGTTTCTCATAATGCACTGTAGTGAGGGCCAGCTCTGTCGTCTTGGGGCCGTTCGAGGGCATGACCTGCTCTCTGTCACCCATGCCATTACACACATCATTGCCATCACTTGTTGACATTCTAGGACTCCAAAAGACTGTGCCATCGACACACCTGTTGTCCCTTCGATTCCTTCATCTGTGTCCAGTGTGTCAGCTCCTCCTCCCCAGAGCTGTTCAGCCCCAGAGAGATCCAGCCAATCATCTCCTTCCGTTTCATGCTGCGCTTGTTGTAGACCGACAGGATGAGTGTGACGTCGGAGAGCTGGAACAGAGCTACTTGGAACACAAAGGTCTCCTTGTAGGTGGGGTTGGGCTGCCCTCGGCAAATGGACGTCTTGCACTTGGACATCTCTTGACCCATTGAGTTCAGTAGAGTCAGCTTTACGTACGTGTCTGAAACAGGATGTCAATCAGAGAACATTTAGGATCAAATTAGTCAAGAAGACTAAACTTGATTTGATCATGAGAAATTTGAAATGACTTTCCTTAGCACTTCCTTACAAACATTTTCCTAATCAGGATTTTGATTTTGTTTTCCAGTAAAAATGTCTTTTAAATATTCAAATATTTTTTTATTTATATATTAAGTCTACAATATTAAGTCTTTTAAGAAAGAAAATAAATATAATATAATATATAAAAGACTGCAGCAGAAGTTATATTTTTTTGCGAAGGTTAAAAGAATTTGGGGTAAATTAATGGATTTTATTTCTGTTCTATCAGTCTGTTTTTGAGGGTTTGATAAGATATGGTATTAAAGCATGGTATGGAAATCTGACTGTCCAATCAAAATGGAAACTTGCTCGACTTGTACATACTGCTTTAAAAATTGCAGTTTGGGAAGTGAAACGACCTATTCAGATATACTGGATGAGGTAGCTGTTTTAAGACAAGCTAAGAAAATTGTTGCTGATGATACACATATTTTATATGAGAATTTTAAGATGTCAACCTCAGGGAAACGATTGAGGATTTTGATGAGTAAATCAAATCGCTACAAAAATGATTTTGTGCCAACTGCTGTTAAATTATATAACAGATAATTGCAAAAATGAGGGCTTTGTTTGGCATATTGTAGCTTTTTAATATATTAGGTTATGTGTAATTTATTGTTGTTGTACTGTGATATGTGAGTTTAATGTTATGTACTGGCCATGTCATGGTTGTCCAAGATGAATTTTCCAGAAATGGGACAATAAAGTATAATATAATATGCAATTATTTATTTTTACCCGATTGGGATTTTTTTTAATGGTAAATCTCACAGAGTCTTGTTAGATTTATTCTTAAAAACAAGAAAAAAGCTATTAGTGACAAGATAAAAAAACAGTTATATAAAATAAATATATCTTGTTTAAGGCAGTTTAGACTTTTTTTTTTTTACTGCAAAACTACACACAAAGACAAAAATACACATTTGAAAAATGGAAAATCAAAAATACAATATAATAAACAATAGGTTTTGAGCTGGGAGAAATACATTAGAAAAAGATAATACTATTACAAGAATTGTAGGCTCGGAAGTTGGGACGTTAAATTAAGTAACAGGATATAACATTGTGGTGCAGTTCCTCTGCCAGCATGGAGGTTTTCAACACTACAGTTCCAACACGGCAATGCTTCAATCTCTCAATTTATCTCAAAAGCAATTGATTATTCCATTCATTAATACAGGATGAAATGTATTGGCTGAAAATGGGCCATTCAGTTTCTTTTTTGCATTAACGCTCGGCACGAATCAATGCTCACTGATTAATAATTGAGTCGCATCACTCCCCTGTCTTCTCCTTTCAGAACCTTTTGAACTGTGACTCTACAGATGCATTGAGAGCAGACTCCGCAGTAGCTCGAGGTTTAATTCAGAGCGCAGTTGAACTCTGAGCGTGCTTTCTGCTGGCCTGCCTGAATACACTACAATACAACAGACGTTGGTATTCTCTGTGTCTTTGCTTCTGTTCCACAAGTCATTGAGTGTGGGCTTCCTGTGGAGTGATCCTGCTGCGTTTTCAAGAAAGCCCTCACTCTCCTCTATTTTTCCAACTAATAGAAGAACCGAGCTAAAGAAGCGCTGATTTCAGAGATGGGAACACAGACTCATACCTGACACTGAGGAAATGTGAAAGCTCCTCAAGCTGAATGTGAAAGGATTTCATTAACGGTTAAGAGAGCTGATTAGACTCTGTGATGCAGTTATTCAGAAATCTGAACACTTCCGTCACAGCCATAGAAATCAACTTCTAGTAGTCTACACTATGTCCCATTGCCTAAAATCCTGGTCATTTGAATTGCTAAAGTTATTTATAGACAATTACTTTCATATTTTTGCACTAGGATTACATATATCTAATGTATATATTCATTTTCTTGAATGGCCCAGCCAGAGCCCTGACTTAAACCCAATTGAGCATCTCTGGAGAGACCTAAAAATGGCTGTCCACCAACGTTTACCATCCAACCTGACAGAACTGGAGAGGATCTGCAAGGAGGAATGGCAGAGGATCCCCAAATCTAGGTGTGAAAAACTTGTTGCATCTTTCCCAATAAGACTCATGGCTGTATTAGATCAAAAGGGTGTTTCTACTAAATACTGAGCAAAGGGTCTGAATACTTAGGACCATGTGTTATTTCAGTTTTTCTTTTTTAATAAATCTGCATAAATGTCAACAATTCTGTGTTTTTCTGTCAATATGGGGTGCTGTGTGTACATTAATGAGGAAAAAAAATTAACTTAAATGATTTTAGCAAATGGCTGCAATATAACAAAGAGTGAAAAATTTAAGGGGGTCTGAATACTTTCCGTACCCACTGTATGTACAGCAGCATTTTCATTTTTGCAGTTTTTGTATCCCAAATATGACGATGCCCTTGCAATGCATCTCCTACCCAAAATATTAAAGCTATTCTATATTTTAAAATATGATTATATCACATATTTTAAAGCCATTTTAAAGTGATATATATATATATATATGTAAATACATGTATAAAGAATATAAAACGTATACCATGTTAGACTAATTTATATTTAATAAAAAAATCATTTTAATGAAGCAAGATCGAAAGATCACAAACTATTTACATAATTGTTGTCACTGAAATAAATCCAAAGCAAAATATTAAAATGTCACATTATTATTATTTGATTATTATTCAAATAAATATAATAATAAAGATTGATTAAATTTAATAATAATGATAATATTAACCCGAAAAAGAAAAAGGAATCAGGAAAAATAAAAAAAGTGTTTTAAACATATTTAATTAATATCTTAAGTTAGCAGTGAGAGCCCCAAAAATATATTTTGTTAAAAAAAATGCTCAAATTTTCCACAGTCTCTAAACACAGAAGAGAAATGTGCAACACATGGCACATGGCAACAAGTCTACAAAGATTTCTACATCTTTCTGGCAACTAACAGTCACACGACAGGAAATATTCAAATGATCCAAGCAAATGATCTAGTAAATGTATTGAAAAAAATCCAAACATTAAAGAAAAAGACACATGGTTAGGGGACGCATGCAAACATCACTATAAAGGACAGAAAATAACCATCCAACATAACGTCTAAAATAACAGCGTTTTAACCTTCTCCATGGATGAAGACTGAATGGATAACATATTTCAAATGTTTTCTGAATCTTCCTTCTGTATCGAGTTTTACACTAATTTGCCCTCAAACCTTCAGCATCCATGTAGAAGTGTTCGCCAGTCTAACACCAAGGATCGATAATGAAGAGAGGAAGCGTGAAAACAGAAAGATGGATGAACAGTGTCCGATGTTGATAAAGGTAGCCACAGAAAACTCACCTCGGATTATGTACACCTGCCCACCTATCAAATGCTTTAGACAACAGAACAAACTGTCTGACAACAGAAGAGGAGTGACAGCAAGAGCAGAGGGGATGGGCAGACATCAGGGAGAAAGAGAGAGAAGATCAACAACAGCAGGAGAAAAAGAGCAGGTCAGAAGGTCTGAAGGTCCAATGACATCACATTAGGTCAGATGTAACGTGTTCATAAAGCACACAGCATCACTTCAAGTTAAGGGCCAATGCATACATGAAACATGCAGCCTTCATCACGTTTCATAACGCTATCTGAAACCATTGGGTGAATGTCGTTTCATGACATGATGGTATTTATGAGCGGTTATGAGTGCTTTCTGAAGGCTCTTATATTGCACTCTTCGACTGAAGTGTGACGGAAACTTTGGGAAGGTTAGGAGGTCATTTATCAGAAGGGTGAGGGAAATTATGGAGAGGGAAATAAAGAGGAAGCACCTTTGGGGTCAAAGGTGAGAGATTACACTATTTGATCCTACAAACCTTATGTAAGATGATACAGGAAATGCAATACTGATCTGATGGCTATGGAATGGCTATCTAAAGCAATCATGTTAAACAGCTTTTGGACTCACTGGGAGGTTTATTTGCTGGCAGGTTTTTAAAGTGGCTTCCTTTGATGACCTCCACAGAGAGACGTCCTGTAGTGGCGTTGTACACAAGCCCCAGCAGGATCTCAGGAGCCGACCCCTGACCAGCAGATGGGAACGACGAGGCCGTCTCGCTGCACGATACATCCGACACGCTTGCCTGAGAGTCACTGCCCTGGGACACACACAAAATATTTGGTTAACTTTTATAAATATATAATTATTTATATATATAATTATAATTTATATATATTAGTGCTTTCAAAAGATTAATCGTGATTAATCACATCCAAAATAAAAGTTTTTGTTTACATTATATATGTATGTGTACTGTGTATATTTATTATGTATATATAATTACACACACATACAGTATATATTTTTAAAATATTTACATGTTTATACATTTATATATTCATATTCTTATATTTTATATTATATATCAATATATTTAATATATAAACAACATATTTTTCTTAAATATATTCATGCATGTGTTTGTATTTATATATACATAATAAATATACACAGTATACACACATATATTATGTAAACAAAAACTTATTTTGGAATGCGATTAATTGCTTGACAGCACTAATATATATATATATGTATGTATGTGTGTATGTATCTCTCTCTCTCTCTCTCTCTATATATATATATATATATATACACACTCAATATACAGTAATATTGTGTGTGTGTATATATATATATATTTATATATTTGGCAAAGCTGAATTTTCATTAGTCATTTTTCCAGTTTTCAGTGTCACATGATCCATCACAAAATCATTTTAATATGCTGTTTTGGTGCTCAAGAGTAATTTTTTCTCCTTATCAATGTGTATATAATAAAAATATTATCAGTCAAACAGTTGTCCTGATTATTATTTGAAACCATGATACATTTTTTCAGTACTATTTGATTACTGAAAATAATAATAAAAAACAGCATTTATTTGAAATATAAATCATTTGTAACATTATAATATTTGTTTTTAGTGTCACTTTCGATAAATTGAATGCATCATTGCTGAACAAAAGTATTAATTTCTTTAAAAAAAAAATATATATATAAAATAAATAAATACATACCCCAAAGTTTTGAACAGTAGTATTTATCTAAAAAATATCTATCTATCTATCTATCTGTATACATCTATAGATGTAAAGTATATATATACATTTAATTTTTAATATCTTTTTGTGCATTATGCTGATAATTTGTCATGAAAAAACATTCATGTTTTTCACATTTTATCACCCTCACAGGTATGTTGCAGCAGGGCTCCAGTACAATGGGGACCGACATCTTGCCCTGCAGGTTGAGTTTGGTGAGGTAGAACACCTTCTCTCCGAGAGCCTTCTCCTTCTTCATCCTGCGGATGCTGTACAAGCGGAACCGGATGGCGTAGTTCCCGATCATCTCCGACTCGATATGGCTGAAGTGAAATGTCTCTGTGAAGACGGGGCAGGGGCCGCGCTGGACGATGGTTTTGGCCCTCTGTTTTTTGGTGGGCAGCAGCACCAGATGCACTTGCCAGGAGATGTTACCCGTGCGTTTGAGAGAAGGAATGTCCGTCAGCGCCGTTATTGTGATGGACAGACGCTGGTCAGACGAATCGTAGTCGAAGATGACATCGAGAGTTCCATATTGAGCAAGAGGCTCAGGGTCGTAACCTTTGGGAAGCTGAGCCGCCGATCCACGTGCAGACAGATCCTACAGAGATGATTGACAGAAAAAGGAAGAGATTTAGAGGGAGTAACAGTTACCATCTGAGACTCCAGGTAGTACATGGTAAGTAGATTAATATGGTACCTGTGCAGGAGTTTACATTTATATGAGCTCTTATATGATCGCTTTAATACTAAAAACAGACAGTTATGACAAATTCCATGATGGATGAAGATATTTTCAATGACTGATGGCTAGGATTTTTATTGCTACCATTCACATATCAAAGTTAGATAGAGGATGTGGCTCAGTACGTTCAGTGCTGCATCACACTGCTGTAAACATATCAATTATTACGGAGGTGTCTACAGCACATGCATATTAAATTATGAAGCCGTTAGTGCATGCATCTGTGTTTGTATGCATGTGATGTCAAGGTAATGAAACCATTAAAGTGCTTTAGCTAATTACACGTGACAGCAATGCCCTAAAAACTGAGAGGTAAACTAAACTAATAAAGACCAATCAAAATGAGCTTCTCACTATAAAACAGTTTGAAGGTTTTTAAATTACTGTCTTTTTAAATTGAGGGGGTTGAGGGAATTTTGAATATAGCTTACAAAAAAGGATTGTATCTTTGATATTTCAGTTTCCAGGTGTAACAATGAATTTATAACAATGAATTTAGCCCATATCACTGTGGCAGAGAACAGAGAATCACCATTTACATATCTAAATCTGCTCAGTCCAAATACACAGATCATTTGAAAATCCATTCACCATTACTCACCATCATACACACGCACGCACGCACACACACACACACACACACACACACACACACACACGTCCTTGCTGAATACAAAAAAAATTAAAATGTACTGACCCCAAACTTTTTAATAATAGTGTATATTGTTACAAAAGATTTTGAATAAATGCTGTTCTTATAAAAATTAAAAAAATCAGCTTTGCCATCAGTAATAAATTGGATTTTAAAGTATACTGAAACAAAACAAAACGGTATATATATATATACAAACACACTTTTATCAAAATACAGTACTATTGTGAAATATTATCACAATTTAAAAAGGAAATAAATATATATATAAATATAAATATATATTTGACAAAGCTGAATTTTCAATCGTCATTACTTCAGTTTTCAGCGTCACATGATCCATCAAAAATCATTTTAATATGCTGATTTGGTGCTCAAGGGACATTTCTTATTATTATCAATGTTCATAATAATAATATCATCAGTCAAACAGTTGTCCTGATTATTATTTGAAACTAAGATACATTTGAAACCATTATACATTTTTTCAGGACTATTTGTGACCCTAGACCACAAAACGGTCGTCAAGGGTAAATTTTTTTAAAACTGAGATTGATACATAATCCGAAAGCTGAATAAATAAGCTTCCCATTGATGTATGGTTTGTTACGATAGGACAATATTTGCCCGAGATACAACTATCTGAAAATCTGGAATCTGAGAGTGCAAAAAAAAAATCTAAATATTGATCAAATTTTGACCCATAAAATATATTGTTGGCTATTGCTACAAATATACTCGTGCAAAAACATTTTTTAGATTGCAATATTTCACAATATTAGTTTTTTTCTGTATTTTTGATCAAGTAAATTTAGCCTTGATGAGCATAAGAAACTTTAAAAAACATTACAAAATGTACTGATCCCAAACCTTTAAACGGCATTGTGTGCATATATATATATATTTCTTTTTAATTATTTTATTTTTTATTTAAAATTCATACATGTGTTCATTTATACCTCTGGGTAATGAACATACAGTGCCTTGCGAAAGTATTCAAACCCCTTAATTTTTTCACATTTTGTTATGTTGCAGCCTTATGTTATACTGCTTTCAATTACTTTTTTATTCCACATTAATCTACACTCCATACACCATAATGACAAAGCAAAAACAGAACTGTCACAACTTTGTAAATTTATAAAAAAAAAAAAACTGAAGTAAGTACATTGCATAAGTATTCAAACCCTTAACTCGGTACTTAGCTAAAGCACCTTTACAGCCTCAAGTATTTTTGGGTATGATGCGTTAAGCTTTGCACATCAGCATTTGGCAATTATCTGTCATTCTTCACCTCACCTGTTCACCTCTCAAGCTCTGTCAGGTTGGATGGGGGCAGACGCACATTTTCAGGTTTCTCCAGAAATATTTGATTGGGTTCAAGCTCAGGCTGTGGCTGGGCCACTCAAGGACATTCACACAGTTGTCTATAAGCCACTCTTGCTGTGTGCATAGGGTCATTGTCTTGTTGGAAGGCGAACCTTCTGCCCAGTCTGAGGTTCTGAATGCTCTAGACTGGGTTTAGACTGGCCTTCTCCATCAGTTGCTCAGTTTGGCCAGAAGGCCAGCTCTAAGAAGAGTTCTGGTTGTTCCAAAGTCTTCCATTATGGATAATGGAGGCTACATGCTTCTGTGAACCTTCAATGCAGCAGAATTTTTTTCTGAACTCTTTCCCAGATGTGTGGTTTGATGCAATCCTGTCTCTGAGCTCTACAGGCAGTTTATTTTTATTTTACCTCAGGGCTTGGTTTTTGCTCTGATATGCATTTTCAGCTGTTAGACCTTTTAAGACATGTGTGCCTTTCCAAATCATACCCATTCGATTGAATTTGCCACAGGATAACTTCACTCAAAGTGTGGTAACATTTACAAGCAAAATTAATGCTCCTGAGCTAAATTTAAACTGTCCCAGATAAGGGTATGTATACTTATGCAATGGAATCATTTAAGTTTTTTATCTTTAATAAATTTGCAAAGATGTTAAAAACCTGTTCATTGCTTTGTCATTATGGTGTATGGAGTGTAGATTGATGTGGAAAAAAAAGTTTAACAAGGTTGCAACACAACAAAACGTGAAAAAAATGAGGCACTGTACATATGTTCATTTCTACCCCTGGTAACGAGGAACTTTCATCTTTGCAGTAAGTGATTTTTGCATACACAGATTGTTTTGCTGAAACACACACCTCTGGGCTGAGTACAGCAGTGCTGTCACTGGGTACATCTTCTTCATAGCCCTTATTAAGGAAACTCTCCGTTTCCTGTGCTCCGCTGACCTCACTTGGACATTTTCCATAGCTGTGTCTGGGGCTCTCGCTCCCCTGGGAAAGGTCACATTTGGCATCGCCCAGGTCAGAGGGTGTGCACGACATGCGTGGGGACCCATCCTCATCCTGATAGGGTGGAGGCTGCAGCTCATCCAATGGTGGAGTCCGTCTCATCCGCTGGATACAGTTTACTGATGTGGAGCAAAGTGAGAGAGATGCATTTAGTGCCATTTAGCTCAATGTTCTCAAGCAATATGAAAAAGCAGTGATGTGAAATGTGAAATGGCAGATAGCATCTTTAATTTCTTCAAAAGTGCATTACTTGGAGTGAAAGTAACTCTGCACAAGGGCAGAATGAAGCAGGATTGTAATCTCAGTAACTTAATATAATTCATTCTGACATGAGACTGAAGCTGCAGCCTTTGTGTTTTTAGGAGACCAGAACAGTATCTATTAGGCTTGTAATTTATGATACAACTTGTTATATGGCATTCATAGCTCTGTAACCCTAAACTCATTTCAAGAAAAAACCTGACCTTTTAGTAAGAATATCCCTTAAACCTGCATCTTCATAAATCATTCAGTTGTCCTCCAAGAGCTACAAATCACTGCGCATGTGTATGCGTATGATTAAATTAAACAAATCAGTGTGTTTCATCATTTCAAATGCAGAAAATGAAGAAAATTAGGGGATATGCTGATGCTTCTAGCGGCTCTGTGAGACTCTGAAATTGAGATGAATGGCAAAACGTGGACTGATTTACCTGCATTCACTCTACAAGTTAAACTGCTCTGTAAAGAGAATGAACCAAGTAGCTGTTGCCATAGTAACATGCGGCTGGTCAGGACAGGAAGATTTAGCGATCTCATAAATACAGCGCATTCTCTCTCACACACATGCACACGCTTCTGTTGGAGTGTGGCTGGGGTAACTGACTATTGGGAAGAGACATTGCTGATGCTGTGAATTTTCAAGTGGGGGATTAGTTATCCACTTTCTCTAAACTCCCTCACTTCCTAGATATTAGTTCTCATTTAATACAATAACATTTGTTACTAATTGGAATATTAGGATAATAATTGAAAACTGTAATAATAACAACAACAATAATAGTTGTTATTAGAATAATAATGATAATAAAGCATTATTATTATTATTATTATTAATCTATTTCCCAGTTTTAAATTATGCTGAGAATACAATTTGTAATAAAAAATATTGTTATTATTCATAAACAACAACAACAATTACTAACAACAAAAACTGTTTTTGCAGCTTAACTTTTCAAATTATTATGCTGAGTGTATTATACAGATGGCCTGAGGCTACAGCCTCTCCTGTCTCCAGGAAAACAGCTCACGAGAAAAGCATGCAGCTCTATCTCTCTCTCTGTGCAGTAGTTCACAGAAACAGAGAGGGAAATCAGAGAGACACATCCACCAGCATCCTGCTTTTTTGTTTCTGACAGCCCTTCCCTTTGACACATTTTCATTCTTTCTCTTCATAGCCCTCTGTAATCTCTCTACTCTGTTTATGGCAGTAACGGCAATGATTCCAGCACAAATGGCAGACAACTGAAATAGGCAACTGGAAGTACAAAAATCATCTTACAGCTCTGTATCTGTTGGATATAAAAGCAGAGACCGTCATCTTCATCCAAAACACAAAATAACATGATAATCTCCTTTTCTGTGAGAAGCATAACAGAGCCAAGAACTCTCTTACTCCGTTTTCTCATCTTTCTTTATACTGTAGCTGTGTGAGGTAAACTAATGTGTGGTGGAAGAGAGTGTGTTTGTGTATAAGAAAGGAGAAAAAGCGTGTTCTGGCTTCTTACACAAAAATGCGTTCTTCCAGGACTGTCCTGATTCATTTGATAAACCCTTTGCTCTCTGTAAGAATCACTCATGCCAGAGAAAGAGCAACTCACAGTTACTTTGATTGAAAACAGGTTTCATTCAGATTTTTCTACAGTGTCTGTTACTGACTGTTCTATATAAAAAAACAAAAAAAAACTGAGTGACGCCAAAATTCCAGTGAAAAACAAACATCCCTAAGCAGAAGATAAGTAGTTGAGCAGCGCCATCTAGTGTAATGGAAAAGCATGGTTTTATTTGGTTTCCATAATATTTGCTTTGGTCAGTCATCACAGATGCATACATATCATACTTACACATCACACTACTGTTCAAAATTTTACGGTCAGTGCGATTTTTAAATTTTTTTTTTTAAAGAAATCAATACTTTTATTCAGCAAGGGCAGGGCACATTACACTGATCAAAAGAGACATTAAAAACATAATGTTATGAAAGTTACTTTCCAAACAAAATACTGCTTTCAACATTGATAATCAAGAATAATCATTTGTACGCTGCTTTGGATAAAAGTGTCTGCTAAATAATTAAATGTAAATGTAAAAGAAAAGTTAAGAATTGAAATCAAGAAATGTTTCTTGAATATCAAATCAACATATTAAAATGATTTCTGAAGGATCATGTGACACTAAAGACTGGAGTAAATTCAGATTTCCCTTCACATTTTAAAATATTTTAAGACAGAAAGCAGGTATTTTAAATTGTACTAGTATTTCACAACATTACTTTTGTTTTTGTTTTTACTCTATTAATGTACAAATAAATGCAGCCTTGGTGAGCAGAAGAAACTTATTTCAAAACCATAACCCCAAACATTTAGGAACCCATTTTAGCACAGAGTTTCCTATTCAACCATGGCATACATAATTTGGAATGAAAAGTAACCCCTCAAAAAACAATCACTCTCCGCTTTCACAATGACCATTAAACTCCACTTTCACCCCACATAAATGTCTCATGAGCAGAAAGAAAGCAGCTTTTTGTGTGAGGTGTAAATTTACCATCATCTGCTGAGGCCTCGCTGCTGTAGCCATCATATTCAGCCGCTAGGGGGTAGTATTTCTGCCGTGTGTCCCAGCCATAGCCCTTCTGGTGGTGCGAGTTAGTCCCCGCTGAACCACCCTGGAGACCCTGCGATTTGAGCACAATCAGATGTGCACATGTTACGATGTATAAATTGTAATTATGTATAATGATTGTGGTTTATGCAGCTGTAATATATGCAGCAGATGTTTCAGGGAACCACAGACACCAGGTTCAGAGTTTTCGTCCAGCAAATTTACTCTTCTAGAGTCTGATAAATTTGGCAGCAAGCATAAGTAGATGTTCCCCTGAGATGGAGGGCAAAGGAGTTCTGTTGATATTTTTTTTAGTCAGAGAATGCCACAAGGGAGCTCTTTTCTGGCAGGGTGTAAGGTTGAATAACCTCTGTTGTAATAGTACTGAAGAGGGTGTCCTGCTTTTTGGCTTAATACATAAATGACCTCACATCCACTTTGACTGAGACAGAGGAATCATGGCCAGCATCCCTGCAGGACCTCAGAGCAGAGACATGAAAAACTGCCAGTCTGACATTACCCTCGACTGGCCAAACAGACATACAGCACAGCAAGATACTGAATGACTACAGATGACATTACAAAACACCACAGTCAGTGAACATTTACACTTTTAATCATTTTACACAATTAAAGTAAAAATTAAATAATATATAAATATATTAAATATATATATATATAATTATGCTACACTGTAAGCTACTAAAAACTAGCTAATTACTATTATATATATATATATATATATATATATATTAGTGCTGTCAATCGATTAAAATCGTGATGATGGGGGTTGGTGTTAAATAATTGTGTTATAATAACCAACAAATACAACTCATTATATACACTACGAACACTTTAAAGGAGACAGACATGTAGATGTTTGTGAAATTTATTTTTCTCTGTTTTGGAGGGATGATTATTTTTAAATCATACCCTATTTATTGCATCACAATTTGTTAATACTTTACTATATTTAAGGGTGGATAATTTTTATCAGTTGTGTATTGCAACAATACATAACTACAATAACTTTGTCTAGTGCTCTTATGAAATTTTATAGCATGATTTGTGAAAATTTAAAGGGGTCATATGATGCGATTTCAATTTTTCCTTTCTCTTTGGAGTGTTACAAGCTCTTGGTGCATAAAGATGATCTGTAAAGGTGCAAAGACTAAAGTCTCAAATCCAAAGAGATATTCTTTATAAAAGTTAAGAGTTAACCACGCCTACCTAAAACGGCTCGTTCTAACACGCCCCCACATGTCTACGTCACTATGTGGGAAGATTTGCATAACGCCGCCCAAATGTTCACGCAAAGAAAGAAGGCGTAACTTTGATTCTCGCTGTAGTATTGTTGCCGCCACCATGTCGTGAAGAGCTGTGTGTTTCGTTGTGAAAGCGAAACTACTTTGTTTGGCCTTCCAAAAGAGGACGATATCTGCTTCGTCATGTCTAGAGCTGATCTGTGCTGGTCGCTGAGGGAATACATCAACTTAGTGCTGTGGATCGCCGGATTGGCTTTCACCGTGGACGAAGCGGAGTCCAGTCCGGGGGCGTCACATGTGGTTGCCGCTCCTTCGTTGAATCCGACGGCCGCGCCGTTCTCAAGCCCGCCACCTCTGCTCACTCTAGCCCGGCCTCAGCTTACGCTAGGCCGCCGTGTGTTTCATTGTGAAAGCGAAACTACTTTGTTTGGTCTTCCAAAAGAGGACACGACTACAAATCAGTGGTTAAGTTGTATTTACAACACTGTTCCAGAACAGTTTAACACAAATATCCAGATGTTTTTTTGGAGGACTGTTTCCTGATCCTGGAAGAGTAGACTATAATGCCGGCAGTTCTGACTCACAGTCTGTAAGTACATTGAGCTTTGAAAAATCGACGCGTTTCAGAAAGGCGGGGCATAGAGGAGAAACAATAATGTACAGTATGAGGAAAATAATGTTTTTTTTAAAAAACTTTAAACCGCATAAACACATTTCATTACACCATATACACAAAATAATGTTCTTTTTAGCAGCATCATATGACCCCTTTAACTATACTGAATGACATAGCATAGACTTCTTCATTGCTAGTTTTTGCATATTTCATTTCATTTTGTAACCTATTTGTTCTACAGATCTGTGTGTACTAGTGTTAAATGCTACTGTTTTTGATAGCATTAATAACGTTTATGACAGTTAATATCATGATAATTTTTGTGTTTCCCTACCGAATGTCGTATCCTGTCAGCAAATACCTGTCCATGGGCTTTTTTGATTGCTTTAAGTTTAAGTGCCGGCGATGCAGTGTTGCCAGATATTGATACTAAAACAAACAAAAGTTTTTTGAAAATAAATAAAAATAAACCAAAATTATTTCCAATCTTTTGCAAATAAGAGGGTTGTGCCCGCGCCCTCACTCACAACTCTCTCAAGCCTCGTTCACTCCGCCAGCGTCTCGCAGCGATCATTTTCATACCAGGGACGCTAAACATTCTTGCAAACTGTCTAAACGGAATTATACATGTCATGCAGGCATTCATATGAGGAGTTTAACAGCAAATTAGTCATTCAAAGAACAAATTTTATTTTTGACCATGAAAAATTTACAGAGTTTCGGACCTCAGTGGCCTCATAGCTTGTTATGGGCTTGATTATAATAAATGTCATATTTACCTGTGCCCTTCAGCAGAAATATACAGAAATTGAAATGGAAGTTATCAAACACTAAATTAAATATAGATGAATCTTTAAAGCTATAAAAGTTATTTTTTCCTCTTTTTTTTCTTTGTCCTTTGATTAATAGACATCACAGAAGCTGGTTATTTTGGCTGTTATTTCTTTAAGAGCTGCCGCTGCTGAACGTGATGCGGATCTGAAACGCATCATATTTTCTCTTAACTCTTTTTACCGTTTCTGACTCACTTCAGGTCTTAAAGTCTCCATTAATGAGCTGACGAGTTAAATCGGGTGTGTTAGAGATGAGTGAGACAGTGCTGGGCTGCTCCAGGACAGTTTTGAAAACCATTTCAGAGACATGTTCTTAAATGGGACTCGTATAAAATATATTACATGCATGCGCAGCTTTACTCGCATTTTTGGTAACTTCCATGATTTAACTGACCACGGCATTGCATGCACGTAGTTTATTTCGTGCTTTGATATGAAAGAATAGCCTAATTGTGAGTGCCGTGGCCAACCCTAGCCCCAACCCTGCGTTAAATATTTTTAACTGAAAAAATTAATCGCCTGCGTTAACGCGCTAATTTTGACAC